>NW_011628091.1:0-20295 GCF_000512975.1 Sesamum indicum | reverse complement strand
AAAAAAAAATTCACCAGCTCGCGAGCGGTGAACAAGTAAACATGAGCTCGAGCTCAAAGTCAAGTCGGCTCGACTCATCTGCCACCCCTATGACTAATGGCACGTGACTTGTCACATGCCGTTTCTGTCAGTTTTTAACGGAGTGGGTCTAAAGGTGTTAAATAATTTATATTGCACCTTAATATAAAATACTATTTTATTGATATATATCAAATCAAAAAAAAAATTTTAATTGAAATTAAGAATATAAACAGAATTATATTGTTGATGTCTTGGTCATATTAAATTATTTATTTAATTTAGACCTAACTTATTTAAATAAAGTATTGAATAAAGTATATTCTTCACATTTTTATTTGGCATTCACAATATATATGTATATATCTATACATAAATATGAATAGAAAAAGACACAAATGTTCGATCAATTTGGTCAACCCTTATAACCAATTTCTGTCACATAAAAAATACATATACATATATTCAACATTTTCACACCTATATACCTATATTTGGAAGCAACTAATCCAAATATATTATCAATTTTCGCACAAAAATCAATAAAGTATTTCTACCTATTTCCAAATGTTGGAAATTGAAAATGAAAATGAAAATGAAAACACAACCAAACGGGCCCTAGGATTTTGGGACTACAAGTGTTGAACACGTAAAGCGTGGGACCAAAAGTGAGAGCTATCTAGTCTAGTGGGACCAAAAGTGATATTTTGCCGTTGACCAACATGGACCATACCAGCTGACTAACGACACGTGACGTGTCACGTGCCGTTTCCGTCAGTTTTTAACGGTGTGGGACTAAAAGTGTTAAAAAATTAGGGTTTTGGGACTATAAGTGTTGAGCACCTAAAGCGCGGGACCAAAAGTGAGAATGGCCCTATTTAGTGGGACCAAAAGTGAAATTTTGCCGTAATATTAACTACAAGTTAGTATGCAAGGGAAACAAACTTTCTTTGATAAAACCGTGCAAAACATCTAAATTTTGAACATTGTCATAATTAAACGAAACTTGACCCAAAAGTTGGTCTAGATCCATGCATTTGTGTGGTAAATATGCGAAGCGTAATAATGACTACAATTAGTTTGAAAGAAAACAAACTTTCTTTAATAAAACTTGCAAAACAGTTAAATTTTGAACGGTTTCAGAATTTCTCAAAACTAGACCCAAACGTAGGTTTAGACCCATGTATTTGTTTAGTAAGTTTTCTAAGCGTAATAATAACTACAACTTAGTATGAAAGGAAAAGGAACTTTCTTTAATAAAACCATGCAAAACAGCTAAATTTGGAACGCTATTAAAATTCCACGAAACTTGACCCAAACGTTGGTTCAGACCTATGTATTTGTGTGGTAAATTTGATAAGCGTAATAAGAAGTACAAGTTAGTATGAAACGGAAACAAATTTTCTTTAATAAAATATTGTAAAACAACTAAATGTTGAACGTTCTCATATTTCCACGAAACACAACCCTAACACAGGTCTAGACAAATGCATTTGTTTGGTAAATTTGCTATGCGTATAATAACTATAAGTTAGTATGTAAGTGAAACAAACTTTCTTACATAAAAATGTGCATAATTGTTAAATTTTGAACGTTGTCTGAATTCCACGAAACATGACCCAAACGTTGGTCTAGACCCATAAATTTGTGTGGTAAATTTTCTAAGCGTTATAGTAACTAAAAGTTAGTATGAAAGAGAAACAAAATTTGTTTAATAAAATCGTGCAAAGCAGCTAAATTTTGAACGTCGTTAGAATTCCACGAAACTTCACCCAAATGTTTGTCTGGACCCATGCATTTGTGTTGTAAATTTGCTAAGCATCATAATAACTACAAGTTAGTATGAAAGGCAAAAAAACTTTCTTTAATAAAACCGTGCAAAACTGCTAAATTTTGAACGTTGTCAGAATTCCATGAAACTTGACCCAAATGTTGGTTCAGACCCATATATTTGTGTTGTAAATTTTCTAAGCGTAATAATAAGTACAAGTTAGTATGAAATGGAAATGAATTTTCTTTAATAAAACATTACAAAACAGTTAAATGTTGAATGTTCTCATATTTTCACGAAACTTGACCCAAACACAGGTCTAGACCCATTTATTTGTGTGGTAAATTTGCTAAGCATAATAATAATTATAAGTTAGTATGAAAGGGACACAAACTTTCTCTAAAAAAATCGTGAAAAATAACTAAATTTTGAATGTTGTTAGAATTCAACGAAACTTGACCTAAACGTTGGTCTAGATCCATGCATTTGTGTGGTAAACATGCTAAGCATAATAATAACTACAAGTTAGTATGAAATAAAACAAACTTTCTTTAATAAAACCCTGCAAAACAACTAAATTTTGAACGTTCTCAGAACTCCACGAAACTTGACCCAAACGTTGGTTTAGACCCTTGGTTTGGCAAAGCAAATTTGCTTACCATAATAATAAGTACAAGTTAGCATGGAAGGGAAACGAATTTGCTTTAATAAAACAGTGCAAAACTGCTACATGTTGAATGTTCTCATAATTCCACGAAATTTGACCCAAATACAGGTCTAGAGCAATGCATTTGTGTGGTAAACATGCTAAGCATAATAATAACTACAAGTTAGTATGAAAGAAAAAAAACGTTCTTTAATAAAACTGTCTTAAACAGCTAAATTTTGAACGTTCTCAAAATTCCACGATACTTGATCCAAACGTTGTTATAGACCCTTGCATTTGTGTGGTAAATTTAATAAGCGTAATAATAAGTACAAGTTAGTATGAAACGAAAATGAATTTTCTTCAATAAAATAGTGCAAAACAGCTAAACGTTGAACGTTCTCATATTTCCGCAAAACTTGACCCAAACACGCGTCTAGACCCATGCGTGTGGTAAATTTTCTAAACGTAATATTAACTATAAGTTAGTATGAAAGGAAAAGAAACTTTCTTAAATAAAATCGTGTAAAACTGTTAATCTTCAAACGTCGTAAAGAATTCCACGACCCATGCATTTGTGTGGTAAATTTCTTAAGCTTTATAATAACTACAAGTTAGAATGAAAGGGAAACATAGTTTCTTTAATAAAATCGTGCAAAACAACTAAATTTTGAACGTCGTTAGAATTTCACGAAACTTGACCCAAACGTTTGTCTAAACCCATGCATTTGTGTGGTAAATTTGCTTAGCGTAATAATAACAACAAGTTAGTATGAATGGAAAACAAACTTTCACTAACAAAATCGTGCAAAACTGCTAAATTTTGAACGTTCTCAGGATTCCACGAAACATGACCCAAACGTTGGTCTAGACCCATGCATGTGCGTGGTTAAATTTGCTAAGCGTAATAATAACTACAAGTTAGTATTAAAGGGCAACAAACTTTATTTAATAAAATGGTGCAAAACAACTAAATTTGGAATGTTGTCAGAATTCCACGAAACTTGATCCAAACGTTGGTCTAGACCCATGCATTTGTGTGGTAAATTTCGAAAGGTAATAAAAAGTACAAGTTAGTATGAAAGGGACACGAATTTTCTTTAATAAAAAAGTGCAAAATTGCTACATGTTGAACGTTCTCAGAATTCCACAAAACATGACCCGAATACAGGTCTAGACCTATGCATTTATCTGGTGAATTTGCTAAGCGTAATAATAACTATAAGTTAGCATGAAAGACAAACAAGCTTTCTTTAAAAAAACCGTTCAAAATGGCTAAATTTTGCACGTTGTCAAAATTCAACAAAACTTTACCTAAATGTTTGTCTATATCCATGCATTTGTGTGGTAAACATGCTAGGTGTAATAATAACTACAAGTTAGTATGAAAGAAACACACCTTCCTCAATAAAATCGTGGAAAACAGCTAAATTTTGAACGTTCTCCGAATTCCACAATACTTGACCCAAACGTTGGTCTAAACCCTTGCATTTGTGGTAAATTTGCTAAGCGTAATAATAAGTATAAGTTAGTATAAAACGGAAACGAATTTTCTTTAATAAAATATTGTAAAATAGCTACATGCTGAACTTTCTCAGAATTTCATGAAATATGACCCAAATACAGGTCTAGACCCATGTATTTGTGTGGTAAATTTGCTAAGTGTAATAATAACTACAAGTTAGTATAAAAGGGAAACAAACTTTCTCTATTAAAATCATGGAAAACTGCTAAATTTTCAACATTCTCAAAATTCCACGAAACATGACCCAAACATTGGTCTAGAGCTATGCATTTGTGTAGTTAAATTTGCTAAGCGTAATAATAACTACAAGTTAGTATTAAAGGGAAACAAACTTTCTTTTAATAAAATGGTGCAAAACAGCTAAATTTGGAACGTTGTTAGAATTTCACGAAACTTGATCCAAACGTTGATCTAGACCCATTCATTTATATGGTAAATTTGTTAAGCGTAATAATAAGTACAAGTTAGTAAGGAAGGGAAATGAATTTGCTTTAATAAAACAGTGCAAAACTGCTAAATGTTGAAGGTTCTCAAAATTCCACGAAACTTGACCCAAATACAGGTCAAGACCCATGCATTTATTTGATAAATTGTCTAAGTGTAATAATAACTATAAGTTAGTATGAAAGGCAAATAAACTCTCTTTAAAAAAATTGTGAAAAATAGCTAAATTTTGAACGTTGTTAGAATTCAACGAAATTTGATCTAAACGTTGTTCCAGATCCATGCATTTGTGTGGTAAACATTCTAAGCATAATAATAACTATAAGTTAGTATGAAAGGTATTTGTGTGGTAGATTTGCTAATCGTAATATTAACTACAAGTTTGAATGAAAGGGAAAGAAACTTTCTTAAATAAAATCGTGGAAAACTGCTAAATTTTAAATGTTGTCAGAATTCCATGAAACTTGACCCATACGCTGGTGTAGACCCATGCATTTCTGTGGTAAATTTCTTAAGCTTTATAATAACTACAAGTTAGAATGAAAGGGAAACAAACTTTCTTTAATAAAACCGTGCAAAACAGCTAATTTTGAACGTCGTTAGAATTTCACGAAACTTGAGCCAAACGTTTGTCTAAACCCATACATTTGTGTGGTAAATTTGCTAAGCGTAATAATAACTACAAGTTAGTATGAAAGGGAAACAAACTTTCTCTAATAAAATCGTGCAATACTTGTAAAATTCGAACATTCTCAGAATTCCACGAAACATGGCCCAAATGTTGGTCTAGACACATGCATTTGTGTGTAAATTTACTAAGCGTAATAATAAGTACAAGATAGTATGGAAGGGAAACGAATTGCTTTAATAAAACAGTGCAGAATTCCAAAAAACTTCACCCAAACACAGGTCTAGATCCATGCATTTGTGTGTTCAATTTGCTACAAGTAATATTAACTATAAGTTAGTATAGAAGGGAAACAAACTTTCTTTAATAAACCGTGCAAAATTGCTATATTTGGAATGTTGTTAGAATTCCACGATACTTGACCCAAACGTTGGTCTCTAGACCCATGCATTTGTATGTTAATTTTTTTAAGCGTTATAATAACTACAAGTTAGAATGAAATAGAAACAAACTTTATTTAATAAAACCGAGCAGAATAGCTAAATTTGGAATGTTGTAAAAAATCCAAGAAACTTGACCCAAATGTCGGTCTAGATACATGCATTTGTGTGCTAAATTTACTTAACATAATAATAAGTACAAGTTAGTATGGAAGGGAAATGAATTTGCTTTAATAAAACAGTAAAAAACTGCTAAATATTGAATGTTGCCAGAGTTCCACGAAACATGACCCAAATACAGGTCTAGACCCATGCATTTCTGTGGTAAATTTGCTAAGTGTAATAATAACTATAAATTAGTATGAAAGCAAACAAACTTTCATTAAAAATATCGTGCAAAATAGCTAAATTTTGAACGTTGTTTGAATTCAACGAAACTTGACCTAAACGTTAGTCTAGATCAATGCATTTGTGTGGTAAACATGCTAAGCGTAATAATAACTATAAGTTAGTATGTAAGTAAACAAACTTTCTTTAATAAAATCATGCAAAACAACTAAATTTTGAACGTTCTCAGAATTCCACGAAACCTGACACAAACGTTGGTTTAAACCGTTGCATTTGTGTGGTAAATTTTTTTAACGTAATAATAAGTACAAGTTAGCATGGAAAGGGAAACGAATTTGCTTAAATAAAATAGTGCAAAACTGCTACAGGTTGAACGTTCTCAGAACTCCACGAAACTTGACCCAAATATAGGTCTAGACCCATGCATTTATTTGGTAAATTAGCTAAGCGTAATAATAAGTACAAGTTAGTTTGAAAGGCAAATAAACTCTCTTTAAAAAAACCGTGCAAAATAGCTAAATTTTAAACTTTGTCAGAATTGAACGAAACTTGGCCTAAATGTTGGTCTAGATCCATGCATTTGTTTGGTGAACATGGTAACTGTAATAATAACTACATGTCAGTATGAAAGGAAACTAAGCTTCTTTATTAAAACACTAAATAACAACTAAATTTTGAACGTTCTCGGAATTCCACAATACTTGACCCAAACATTGGTCTAGACCCTTGCATTTGTGTGGTAAATTTGCGAAGCGTAATAGTGAGTATAAGTTAATATGGAATGAAAATGAATTTTCTTCAATAAAATAGTGCAAAATAGCTAAATATTAAACGTTCTCATATTTCCACGAAACTTGACCCAAACACAAGTCTATACCCATGCATTTGTGTGGTAGATTTGGTAATCGTAATATTAACTACAAGTTAGTATGAATGG
The DNA here is from genome assembly GCF_000512975.1 of Sesamum indicum. Taxonomy (NCBI): domain Eukaryota; kingdom Viridiplantae; phylum Streptophyta; class Magnoliopsida; order Lamiales; family Pedaliaceae; genus Sesamum; species Sesamum indicum. Next base: position 13,538 of record NW_011628091.1, on the reverse strand, counting down.
GAAAGAAACTTTTTTCAATAAAATCATGCAAAACTGCTAAATTTTGAACGTTGTCAGAATTTCACGAAACTTGACCCATACGCTCGTCTAGCCCGACGCATTTGTGTGATAAATTTCTTAAGCTTTATAACAACTACAAGTTAGAATAAAACGGAAATAAACTTTCTTTAATAAAACCGTGCAAAACAGCTAAATTTTGAACGTTGTTAGAATTTCACGAAACTTGATCCAAAGGTTTGTCTAGACCAATTCATTTGTGTGGTAAATTTGCTAAGCGTAATCATAACTACAAGTTAGTATGAAAGGGAAACAAACTTTCTCTATTAAAATAATGCAAAACTGCTAAATTTTGAACGTTCTCAGAATTCCACGAAACATGGCCCAAACATTGGTCTAGAGCAATGCATTTGTGTGGTTAAATTTGCTAAGCATAATAATAACTACAAGTTAGTATTAAAGGGAAACAAACATTCTTTAATAAAATGGTGCAAAACAGCTAAATTTAGAACGTTGTCAGAATTCCACGAAACTTGATCCAAACGTTGTTCTAGACCCATGCATTTATGTGGTAAATTTGCTAAGCGTAACAATAAGTATAAGTTAGTATGGAAGGGAAACGAATCTGCTTTAATAAAACAGTGCAAAACTGCTAAATGATGAATGTTCTCAAAATTCCACGAAAATTGACCCAAATACAGGTATAGACACATGCATTCATTTGATAAATTTGCAAAGCGTAATAATAACTATAAGTTAGTATGAAAGGCAAATAAACTCTCTTTAAAAAAAAACCGCAAAAAATAGGTAAATTTTGAACCTTGTCAGAATTCAACGAAATTTCACCTAAACGTTGTTCCAGATCCATGCATTTGTTTGGTAAACATTCTAAGCGCAATAATAACTACAAGTTAGTATGAACGGAAACAAACTTTCTTTAATAAAACCGTGCAAAACAACTAAACTTTGAACGTTCTCAAAATTCCACGAAACTTGACCCAAACGTTGGTTTATACCCTTGCATTTGTGTGGTAAATTTGCTTAGTGTAATAATAAGTACAAGTTAGTATGGAAGGGAAATGAATTTGCTTTAATAAATAGTTCAAAACTGCTATATGTTGAACGTTCTCAGAATTCCACGAAACTTGACAGGAATACAGGTCTAGACCCATGCATTTGTGTTGTAAATTTAATAAGCATAATAATAACTATAAGTTAGTATGAAAGGCAAACAAAATTTCTTTAGAAAAACCGTGCAAAATAGCTAAATTTTGAACTTTGTCATAATTCAACAAAACTTGGCCTAAATGTTGGTATAGATCCATGCAAAACATGGTAACTGTAATAATACCTACAAGTCAGTATGAAAGGAAACTAACCTTTTTCATTAAAACACTGGATAACAGCTAAATTTTGAACGTTTTCAGAATTCCACAATACTTGGCCCAAACGTTGGTCTAGACCCTTGCATTTGTGTGGTAAATTTGCGAAGCGTAATAGTAAGTACAAGTTAATATGGAATGAAAACGAATTTTCTTCAATAAAATAGTGCAAAACACCTAAATATTGAACGTTCTCATATTTCCACGAAACTTGACCAAAACACAAGTCTAGACCCATGCATTTGTGTGGTAGATTTGCTAATCGTAATATTAACTACAAGTTAGTATGAAACGGAAAGAAACTTTTTTAAATAAAATGGTGCAAAACTGCTAAATTTTGAACGTTGTCAGAATTTCACGAAACTTGACCCATACGCTGGTCTAGACCTACGCATTTGTGTGGTAAATTTCTTAAGCTTTATAATAACTACCTGTTAGAATGAAAGGGAAACAAACTTTCTTTAATAAAATCGTGCAAAATAGCTAAATTTTGAACATCGTTAGAATTTCACAAAAATTGACCCAAAAGTTTGTCTAGACCCATCCATTTGTGTGGTAAATTTGCTAAGCGTAATAATAACTACAAGTTAATATGAAAGGAAACAAACTTTCTCTATTAAAATCTTGCAAAACTGCTAAAGTTTGAAGGTTCTCAAAATTCCACGAAACATGACCCAAACATTGGTCTACAACAATGCATTTGTGTGGTTAAATTTACTAAGCATAATAATAACTACAAGTTAGTATTAAAGGGAAACAAACTTTCTTTAATAAAATGGTGCAAAACAGCTAAATTTGGAACGTTGTCACAATTCCACGAAACTTGATCCAAATGTTGTTCTAGACCCATGCATTTATGTGGTAAAATTTGCTAAGCGTAATAATAAGTACAAGTTAGCATAGAAGGGAAATGAATTTGCTTTAATAAAACAGTGCAAAACTGCTAAATGATGAATGTTCTCAATGTTCCACGAAACTTGACCCAAATACAGATCTAGACACATGCATTTGTTTGATAAATTTGCTAAACGTAATAATAACCATAAGTTAGTATGAAAGGCAAATAAACTCTCTTTAAAAATACCGCGAAAAAGAGCTAAATTTTGAACGTTGTTAGAATTCAACGAAATTTGACCTAAACGTTGTTCCAGATCCATGCATTTGTGTGTTAAACATTCTAAGCGCAATAATAACTACAAGTTCGTATAAAAGGAAACAAACTTTCTTTAATAAAACCGTACAAAACCACTAAACTTTGAACGTTCTCAAAATTCCACGAAACTTGACCCAAACGTTGGTTTATACCCTTGCATTTGTGTGGTAAATTTGCTTAGTGTAATAATAAGTGCAAGTTAGTATGGAAGGGAAACGAATTTGCTTTAATAAAACAGTTCAAAACTGCTACATGTTGAACGTTCTCAGAATTCTACGAAACTTAACAGAAATACAGGTCTAGACCCATCCATTTGTGTGGTAAATTTGCCAATCATAATAATAACTATAAGTTAGTATGAAAGGTATACAAACTTTCTCTAATAAAATCGTGCAAAACTGCTAAATTTTGAACGTTATCAGAATTCCACGATAATTGACCCAAACATTGGTCTAGACCCATGCATTTGTGTGGTAAATTTGCTATGACTAATAATAACTACAAGTTAGTATGGAAGGGAAACGAATTGCTTTAATAAAATAGTGCAAAACAGCTAAATGTTGAACATTCTCAAAATTTCAAAAAACTTCACCCAAACACAGGTCTAGACCCATGTATTTGTGTGTTAAATTTGTTAAACGTAATAATAACTATAAGTTAGTATCGAAGGGAAACATACTTTTTTTGTTAAAATCGTGCAAAACTACTAAATTTTGAACGTTGTCAGAATTACACAAAACTTGACCCAAAGGTTAGTCTAGACCCTTGCATTTGTGTTGTAAATTTTCCTAAGCGTTATAATAACTACAAGTTAGTATGAAAGGGCTACAATTTTTCTTTAATAAAACCGTGCAAAACAGGTAAATTTTGAACATTGTCATTATTTCTCTAAAACTTAATCCAAACGTTGGTCTAGATCCATACATTTGTGTCGTAAATTTCCTAAGTGTAATAATAACTACAAGTTGGTATGAAAGGAAAATGAATTTTCTTTAATAAAACAGTGCAAAATAGCAAAATTTTGAACGTTTTCAGAATTCTACTAAACTTAACCCAGACACAACCCATGCATTTATGTTGTTAATTTGTTAAGCGTAATAATACTATAAGTTAGTATGAAAGGGAAACAAACTCTAAAACCGTGCAAAGCAGCTAAATTTTGTACGTAGTCAGAATTCCACGAAACTTGATCCAAACACAGGTCTAAACACATGCCTTTATGTTGTAACTTTGGTAACTGTAATAATAACCATAAGTTAATATGAAAGGTAAACAAACTTTCTTTAATAAAACCGTACAGAAAAGCTAAATTTTCAACATTGTCAGAATTCCACGATACTTGACCCAAACGTTGGCCTAGACCCACGCATTTGTCTGGTAATTTTGTTAAGCATTATAATAACCACAAGTTAGTATGAAAGAGAAACAAACTTGCTATAATAAACCGCGCAGAACAGCTAAATTTGGAACGTTGTCAAAATTCAATGAAACTTAAACCAAACTTTGGTCTAGACCCATGCATTTGTCTGGATTATTTGCTTAGCGTAATAATAAGTACAAGTTAGTATGGAAGTGAAACGAATTTGGTATAATAAAATAGTGCAAAACAGTTAAATGATGAACGTTCTCAGAATTCCACTAAACCTGACCCAAACACAGGTCTAGACCCATGCATTTGTGTGGTAAATTTGCTTAGCGTAATATTAACTACAAGTTAGTATGAAGGGGAAACAAACTTTCTTTGATAAAACCGTGCAAATCATTTAAATTTTGAACATTGTCAGAATTCAACTAAACTTGACCCAAAAGTTGGTCTAGATCCATGCATTTGTGTGGTAAATTTGCTAAGCGTAATAATGACAACAATTTAGTTTGAAGGAAAACAAACTTTCTTTAATAAAACTTGCAAAACAGTTAAATTTTGAACGTTCTCGTAATTCCTCGAAACTTGACCCAAACGTAGGTTTAGACCCATGCATTTGTGTAGTAAGTTTTCTGAGCGTAATAATAACTACAACTTAGTATTAAAGGAAAACGAACTTTCTTTAATAAAATCGTGCAAAACAGCTAAATTTGGAACGTTGTCAAAATTCCACGAAACTTGACCCAAACGTTGGTTCAGACACATACATTTTTGTGGTAAATTTGCTAAGCGTAATAATAAGTATAAGTTAGTATGAAACGGAAACGAATTTTCTTTAATAAAATATTGTAAAACAGCTAAATGTTGAACGCTCTAATATTTCCATGAAACATAACCCAAACACAGGTCTAGACAAATGCATTTGTGTGGTAAATTTGCTAAGCGTAATAATAACTACAAGTTAGTATGTAAGGGAAACAAACTTTCTTAAATAAAAATGTGCACAACTGTTAAATTGTGAACGTTGTTTGAATTCCACGAAACATGACCCAAACGTTTGTCTAGACCCATAAATTTGTGTGGTAAATTTTCTATACGTTATAATAACTAAAATTTAGTATGAAAGAGAAACAAACTTTTTTTGATAAAATCGTGCAAAGCAGCTAAATTTTGAACGTCGTTAGAATTCTATGAAACTTAACCCAAACGTTGGTCTAGAAGCATGCATTTGTATGGTAAATTTGCTAAGCATAATAATAACTACAAGTTAGTATGAAAGGCAAAAAAATCTTTCTTTAATAAAACCGTGCAAAACTGCTAAATTTTGAACGTTGTTAGAATTCCACAAAACTTGATCCAAACGTTGTTGTATACCCATGGATTTATATGGTAAATTTGCTAAGGTAATAATAAGTACAAGTTAGTATCGAAAGGAAACAAATTTGCTTTAATAAAACAATACAAAACAGTTAAATGTTGAACGTTCTCATATCTCCATGAAACTTGACCCAAACGTCTAGACCTATTTATTTGTGTGGTAAATTTACTAAGCATAATTATAACTATAAGTTAGTATGAGAGGTAAACAAACTTTCTTTAAAAAAATCATGAAAAATAGCGAAATTTTGAATGTTGTCGGAATTCAACGAAACTTGACCTAAACGTTGATCTAGATCCATGCGTTTGTGTGGTAAACATGCTAAGCGTAATAATAACTACAAGTTAGTATGAAATAATACAAACTTTCTTTAATAAAATCGTGCAAAATAACTAAATTTTGAACGTTCTCAAAATTCCACAAAACTTGACCCCAAACGTTCTTTTAGACCCTTGCATTTGTGTGGTACATTTGCATACCGTAATAATAAGTACAAGTTAGTATGGAAGGGAAACGAATTTGTTTTAATAAAATAGTGTAAAACAGCTACATTTTGAACGTTCTCATATTTACACAAAACTTGACCACAACACACGTGTAGAACCATGCATTTATGTGGTAAATTTTCTAAGCGTAATATTAACTACAAGTTAGTATGAAAGGAAAATAAACTTTCTTAAATAAAATCGTGCAAAACTGCTAAACTTTGAACGTCGTCAGAATTCTATGAAACTTAACCCAAACGTTGGTCTACACCCATGCATTTGTTTGTTAATTTCTTAAGCTTTATAATAACTACAAGTTTAAATGAAAGGGAAATAAACTTTCTTTAATAAAACCGAGAAAACAGCTAAATTTTGAACGCCGTTAGAATTCCACGAAACTTGAACGTTCTCAGAATTCTACAATACTAGATCCAAACGTTAGTCTAAACCCTTGCATTTGTGGGGTAAATTTGCTAAGCGTAATAATAAGTACAAGTCAGTATGAAACAAAAACGAATTTTGTTCAATAAAACAGTGCAAAACAGCTAAATTTTCAACGTTCTCATATTTCCACGAAACTTGACCCAAACACAGGTCTAGACCCATGCATTTTTGTGGCATATTTCCTAACTTCGTAATATTAACTACAAGTTAGTATTTAAGGGAAAGAAACTTTCTTAAATAAAATCGTGCACAGCTGCTAAATTTTAAACGTTGTCAGAATTCCACGAAACTTGACCCATACGTTGGTCTTGACCCATGCATTTGTGTGGTAAATTTCTTAAGCTTTATAATAACTAGAAGTTAGGATGAAAACGATACAAACTTTCTTTAATAAAACCGTGCAAAACAGCTAAATTTTGAATATTATCATTATTCCACGAAACTTGACCCAAACGTTGGCCTAGATCCATACATTTGTGTGGTAAATTTGCTAAGCGTAATAAGAACTACAACTTAGTATGAAAGGGGAACGAACTTTCTTTAATAAAACCGTGTAGAACAGCTAAATTTGGAACATTGTAAAAATTTCACGAAACTTGACGCAAATGTTGGTACAGACCCATGCATTTGTGTGGTAAATTTCCTAACCGTAATAATAAGTACAGGTTAGTATCAGATGGAAACGAATTTAGTGCAAAAGAGCTAAATGTTGAACGTTTCATATTTCAACGAAACTTGACCCAAACACTGGTTTAAACACACGCCTTTGTGTTGTAACTTTGCTAAGTGTAATAATAACTATAAGTTAGTATGAAAGGGTAACCAACTTTTTTAAATAAAACCGTGCAAAACAGCTAAATTTTTAACATTGTCAGGATTCAACGAAACTTGACCCAAATGTTGGTCCAGATCCATGCATTTGTGCGGCAAATATACTAAGTGGAATAATAATTACAATTTAGTATGAAAGGAAACAAACTTTCTTTAATAAAATCGTGCAAAACAGCTAAATTTTGAACGTTTTTAGAATTTCTCGAAACTTTACCCAAACGTTGATTTAGACCTATGCATTTGTGTAGTAAGTTTTCTAAATGTAATAATAACTACAACTTAGTATGAAAGAAAAACGAACTTTTTTTAATAAAACCGTGCAAAACAGCAAAATTTTGAACGTCGTTAGAATTCAATGAAACTTGACTCAAACGTTGATCTGTAACCATGCATTTGTGTGGTAAATTCGCTAAGCGTAATAATAACAACAAGTTAATATGAAAGAGAAACAAAGTTTCCAAATAAAATCGTGCAAAACTGCTAAATTTTGAACGTTCTCAGAATTCCTCGAAAATGACCCAAAGTTGGTCTAGACCCATCCATTTGTGTGGTTAAATTTGCTAAGCATAATAAAAACTACAAGTTAGTATTAAAGGGCAACAAACTTTCTAATAAAATGGCGCCAAAAAGCTAAATTTTGGAACGTTGTTAGAATTCTACAAAACTTGACCCAAACGTTGGTCTAGACCCATAAATTTGTGTGGTAAATTTTCTAAGCGTTATAATAACTAAAAGTTAGTATGAAAGGGAAACAAACTTTCTTTAATAAACCTTGCCAAGCAACTAAATTTTTAACATCGTTAGAATTCAATGAAACTTAACCCAAACGTTAATCTAGACCCATGAATCTCTGTGGTAAATTTGCTAAATATAATAATAATTACAAGTTAGTATGAAAGGCAAAAAAAATTTTTTTTAATAAAATCGTGCAAAACTGCTAAAATTTGAATGTTGTCAGAATTCCAAGAAACCTGACCCAAATGTTGGTTCAGAACCATACATTTGTATGGTAAATTTTCTAAACGTGATAATACCTACAAGTTCGTATGAATTCGAAATGAATTTTCTTTAACAAAACAGTACAAAACAGCTAAATGATAAATGTTCTCATATTTCCACGAAACTTGACCCAAACACAGGTCAAGACCCATGCATTTGTGTGGTAAATTTGCTAAGCATAATAATAACTATAAGTTAGTATGAAATGGAAACAAACTTTTTTTCAAAAAAAATCATGAAAAATAGCTAAATTTTGAATGTTGTCAGAATTCAACGAAACTTGACCTGAACGTTGGTCTGGATCCATCCATTTGTGTGGTAAACATGCTAAGCATAATAATAACTACAAGTTAGTATGAAAGGTAACAAACTTTCTTTAATAAAATTGTGGAAAACAGCTAAATTTTGAACGTTATCTGAATTCCACGAAACTTGACCGAAACGTTGGTTTAGACCCTTGCATTTGTATGGTAAATTTGCTTACTATAATAATAAGTACAAGTTAGAATGGAAGGGAAATGAATTTGCTTTAATAAAACAGTGCAAAACTGCTACATGTTGAACGTTCTCAGAATTCCACGAAATTTGACACAAATACAGGTCTAGAGCCATCCATTTGTGTGGTAAACATGCTAAGCGTAATAATAACTACAAGTATGTATGAAAGGAAACAAACTTTCTTTAATAAAACCGTGGAAAACAGCTAAATTTTGAACGTTTTCAGAATGCCACGATAATTGATCCAAAAGTTGGTGTAGACCGTTGCATTCGTGTGGTAAATTTGCTAAGCATAATAATAAGAACAAGCTAGTATGATTTGACCCAAACACACGTCCAGACCCTTGCATTTGTGTGGTAAATTTTCAAAGTGTAATATTAACTACAAGTTAGTATGAAAGGAAATGAAACTTTCTTAAATAAAATCGTGCAAAACTGCTAAACTTTGAACGTCGTCAGAATTCCACGAAACTTGACCGAAACGTTGGTCTGGACCCATGTATTTGTGTGGTAAATTTCTTAAGCTTTATAATAACTACAAGTAACAATGAATGGAAAACAGACTTTCTATTATAAAGCCGTGCAGAACAGCTAAATTTCGAACGTCGTAAGAATGGCACGAAACTTGAATGCAAAGTTGGCCTATAACATTGAATTTGTGTGGTAAATTTGCTCAGCGTAATAATAACTAGAAGTTAGTATGAAAGGGAAACAAACTTTCTCTAATAAAATCGTGCAAAACTGCTATATTTTGAACTTTCTCAATATTCCACAAAACATGACCCAGACGTTGGTCTAGACCCATTCATTTTTGTGGTTAAATTTGCTAAGCGTAATAATAACTACAAGTTAGTATTAAAGGGCAACAAACATTCTTTAATAAAATGGTGCAAAACAGCTAAATTTGGGACGCTGTCAAAATTCCACGAAACTTGATCCAAACGTTGGTGTACACCCATGCATTGGTGTCGTAAATTTCCAAAGCGTAAAAATAAGTACAAGTTAGTATGAAAGGGAAACGAATTTGGTTTAATAAAATAGTGCAAAACTGCTACATATTGAACGTTCTCAGAAATCCACGAAACGTGACCCAAATACAGGTCTAGACCTATGCATTTGTTAGGTAAATTTGCTAAGCGTAATAATAACTATAAGTTAGTATGAAAGGCAAACTAACTTTTTTAAAAAAATCGTGCAAAATAGCTAAATTTTGAACGTTGTCAGAATTCAACAAAACTTTACCTAAATGTTTGTCTAGATCCATGCATTTGTGTGGTAAACATGCTAGGTGTAATAATAACTACAAGTTAGTATGAAAGGAAACAAACTTTCATTAATAAAACCGTGGAAAACAGCTAAATTTTGAACGTTCTCAGAATTCCACGATACTTGATTCAAAAGTTGGTCTAGACCCTTGTATTTGTGTGGTAAATTTTCTAAGTGTAATATTAACTACAAGTTAGTATGAAAGGAAAAGAAACTTTCTTAAATAAAATCGTGAAAAACTGCTAAACTTTGAACGTCGTCAGAATTCCATGAAACTTGACCCAGACGTTGGTCTAGACCCATACATTTGTGTGGTAATTTATTAAGCTTTATAATAACTACAAGTTACAATGAAAGGGAAACAAACTTTCTTTAATAAAGCTGTGCAGAACAGCTAAATTTTGAATGTCGTTAGAATTCCACGAAACTTTAATGAAAAGTTGGTCTATAACCTTACATTTGTGTGGTAAATTTGCTCAGCGTAATAATAACAGAAGTTAGTATGAAAGGGAAACAAACTTTCTCTAACAAAATCGTGTAAAACTGCTAAATTTTGAATTTTCTTAGAATTCCACAAAACATGACCCAAATGTTGGACTAGACCCACACATTTTTGTGGTTAAATTTGCTAAGCATAATAATAAGTACAAGTTAGTATTAAAGGGCAATAAACTTTCTCTAATAAAATAGTGCAAAACAACTAAATTTGTAACGTTGTCAAAATTCCACGAAACTTGATCCAAACGTTGGTGTAGACCCATGCTTTTGTGTGGTAAATTTCCTAAACGTAATAATAAGTACAAGTTAGTATGAAAGGGAAACGAATTTGGTTTTAATAAAACAGTGCAAAACTGCTACATGTTGAACGTTCTCAGAACTCCACGAAACTTGACCCCAAATACAGGTCTAGACCCATGCATTTGTTTGGTAAATTTGCTAAGCGTAATAATAACTATAAGTTAGTATGAAAGGGAAACAAAACTTTCTTTAAAAAAAACGTGCCAAATAGCTAAATTTTGAATGTTTTCATAATTGAATGGAACTTGACCTAAACGTTGGTCTAGATCCATGCATTTGTGTTGTAAACATGCTAAGCGTAATAATAACTACAAGTTAGAATGAAAGGCAATAAACTTTCTTTAATAAAACTGTGCAAAATAACTAAATTTTGATCGTTCTCAAAATTCCACAAAACTTGACCGAAACGCTGGTTTAGTCCCTTCCATTTGTGTGGTAAATTCACTTACCGTAATAAATAGTACAAGTTAGTATGGAAGGCAAACGAATTTGCTTTAATAAAACAGTGCAAAACTTCTACATATTGAACGTTCTCTAAATTTCACAAAATTTGACCCAAATACAGGTCAAGAGCCATGCATTTGTGTTGTAAACATGCTAAGCGTAATAATAACTACAAGTTAGTATGAAAGGAAACAAACTTTCTTTAATAAAACCATCGAAAACAGCTAAATTTTGAACGTTCTCAGATTTCCACGATACTTGATCCGAAAGGTGGTCTAGACCCTTGCATTTGTTTGGTAAATTTGCTAATCGTAATAATAAGTGCAAGTTAGTATGAAACGAAAATGAATTTTCTTCAATAAAATAGTGGAAAACAGCTAAATGTTGAACGCTCTCATATTTCCACGAAACTCGACCTAAACACACGTCTAGACCCTTGCATTTGTGTGGTAAATTTTCTAAGTGTAATATTAACTACAAGTTAGTATGAAAGGAAAAGAAACTTAAACAAAATCGTGCAAAACTGCTAAACTTTGAACGCCGTCAGAATTCCACGAAACTTGACACAAACGTTGGTCTAGACCCCTGCATTTGCATGGTAAATTTCTTAAGCTTTATAATAACTACAAGTTACAATGAAAGGGAAACAAACTTTCTTTAATAAAGCCGTGCAGAACAGCTAAATTTTGGACGTCGTTAGTATTCCGCAAAACTTGAATGAGACGTTGGTCTATAACCATGCATTTGTGTGGTAAATTTGGTAAGCGTAATAATAACTACAAGTTATTATTAAAGGGAAACAAACATTCTCTAATAAAATCGTGTGAAACTACTAAATTTTGAACTTTCTCAGAATTCCACGAAACATGATCCAAACGTTGATCTAGACCTATGCATTTGTGTGGTTAAATTTGATAAGCGTAATAATAGCAACAAGTTAGTGTTAAAGGGCAACAAACTTTCTTTAATAAAATGGTGCAAAACAGCTAAATTTGGAACGTTGTCAGAATTTCACGAAACTTCTTTCAAACACTGATTTAGACCCATGCATTTGTGTGGTAAATTTATTAAGCGTAATAATAAGTACAAGTTTGTATGGAAGGGAAATAAATTTGCATTAATAAAATAGTGCAAAACAACTACATTTGAACATTCTCAGAATTCCACAAAACATGACCCGAATACAGGCCTAGACCCATGCATTTGTCTTGTAAATTTGCTAAGCGTAATAATAACTATAAGTTAGTAAGAAAGGCAAACAAACTTTCTTTAAAAACCCGTGCAAAATAGCTAAATTTTGAACGTTGTCAGAATTCAACGAAACTTGACCTAAATGTTTGTCTAGATCCATGCATTTGTGTGGTAAACATGCTAGGCATAATAATAACTACAAGTTAGTATGAAAGGAAACACACTTTGTTTAATAAAACCGTGGAAACCAGCTAAATTTTGAGTTGACGGGAAAAACACGATATCACCTTCTGGTAAGCAAACTAGGAAAAAAAAAGTTTAACTGATTATATTATTGTGAGATAGCTATGTGGTGTACTACAATTGATTATGTTGGAGTTAAATTGACTATAATCCATGCATGTTGCCTACTTGTCATGTTTGGGCTGTGTTTGATGTACATATATAGATAGGGCTAATTATTTACTTACTGAGTGGCAGGCTCATCCCTCTGTTGATACTTTCTTTCAGGAGTAGACTTTGAGGTGTTTGACTGTCGCAGAATAGGTCTACGCACTATACTCAGTCAGGTCGGGCCAGTATGCTGTTTTCTCCTCTTGTCAGCCAGAGTACAAATCTTATTTTGTTTGTATAAAGAGAACATGGGCGTAGAGATTAACTGTGGTGGATCACCTGTGGTGTTTGATTTGTATATATGTGATGTTGTGGGTTGACTATGTCGTTATGACGTTGTGAATACGTATGTATATTAATCAGATGATTATGTGCATTTATATATATAAACACATGGATTACTATAAGTATGACATTTAGGGTAAATATAGCTCTTGTAGCGAAGGGGGTGCTACACTAGACCCGTGCATTTGTGTGGTAAATTTGCTAAGCGTAGTATTAACTACACGTTAGTATGAAAGGAAAAGAAACTTTCTTAAACAAAATCGTGCAAAACTACTAAATTTTGAACGTTTTCAGAATTCCACGAAAGTTGATCTAAACGTTGGTCTAGACCCATTCATTTGTGTTGTAAATTTGCTAAGCGTAATAATAAGTACAAGTTAGTACGGAAGGGAAACGAATTTGCTTTAATAAAACAGTGCAAAACTGCTACATGTTGAACGTTCTGAGAATTCCACGAAACATGACCCATATACAAGTCCATACCCATGCATTTGTGTGGTAAATTTGCTAAGTGTAATAATAATATTAAGTTAGTATGTAAGGCAAACAAACTTTCATTTAAAAACCGTGCAAAATAGCTAAATTTTGAACGTTATCAAAATTCAACGAAACTTGGTCTAAATGTTTGTCT
>NW_011628090.1:151537-166815 GCF_000512975.1 Sesamum indicum | reverse complement strand
TTCGTTTCCCTTATAGACTAACTTTTATTTATTATTACGCTTTGCAAATTTATGACACAAACGAATGGGTCTAGACCATTATTTGAGGGTATGTTTTTAAATTAAGTTTGATCGTGTTAATAGAAGTATTTTTTTTTTATTTTAAAAGCTGTTAGGAGCGATTTCTGTATTTTTTAAAAGGCAAGGGGACAATAGGTAGTGACGTAATTATTCCTAATTTGCAACCTAATTTTTATTAATATAATAACTAAGTAATTTAACATTTCCTCATAAATATTACTTTGATACGTCTTTTACCTTTTGGTAATTACAAAAACACTTAAGTATCATTTAAAAATTAAATTAAATTTAATATATGTGTTGCGTAGGGATTTTTTTCTTTTTTGTTACTTTCTATTTAATATACTTACACCTCTTTGAAGATTCACTTTTTACACTTGATTTCTTGTTTAGAATTTGAAGAATAAATATTGTTGTTAGCAATTTTTTTTTTATTTTATCCTTTATTTAATGCTTTTATAAGTTTGCGTCAGGGGTAATGTGTAAATCGAGAATTTTGGTGGGCGTATGTGTAATTTTAACTTCAATAATTGTATTTCTTGTTATTACATCCCTGAAAAATAAACGAACCGTTCACATCTTTAAAATTAAAATTGTGGGATCGTAATTCGTATCAGGTGTAAAAATTTGATAATTTTTTTGTAGCGCAATTTTATTTGATTACTTTTTTATGTTAATAAATATGTGATGTGGAAAATACAGCCAAGTCATACAAATGAAAGTGGTTTGTGAAAAAGGACAATAGTGAGAGATTGTAAATATAATTATAATTTTTATTAATATATTAATTGAATAATTTAACATTTCAATTATATTAAATATATTAGAGATGTAATTTTTTTTATATAAAAATTCAATAAAAGAAATTATTAAAGTAATTTTTAAGTTTAAATTAAAAATTGAATAAATAATAAAAAATATATAGAGTCATATTATTCATTCTGATAAATATTACTTGCCCTTTTAATTTTTGGTAATTACAGAAAAGTTCTTGAGGGCATTTGTCATTGAAAAATTAAATTAAAGTTTAACTGAGTCCATGAAGATATTTTTGAATTTTAAATATTGTTAAGGGTGGTTTTTTAATTTTTAAAAAGACAATGATAGCTTGTGTAAAAAGACAATGGTTGTGAATAAATAATAATATATGGTGTCATAATATTCATTCTCATAAATAACTTGGACGCACCCTTTATCTTTTGATAGTTACATAAAAAATTTTAAGGGCATTTGTCATTATGATTAATAATAATTTTAAAAATTTATTAATAAAAAATAAGATCAATTAAATATTATAAAAATAACTGTTCGTCCCACAATTGCGCCCAAGTTTCGTATTTTTGTACACATTTTGTGTTGGCTTATTTTGTTGTTCTTATTATCATACGCATTAATTTGTAACCGACTTGATGTTTCTATAAAACTTAATTCAACATAATCATGATATGAAGTAAATGAGGAAAATAAAATTGGTACACTATGATTAATTGATTTAACAAAAAGTTAATAAAATAATTTATATCTAAATTAAAAATTATTTTGTTACACTCTCTCAATCTTTTGGTATATAGAAACTTTTGAGGATATTTTTGTTATTGAAAAATTAAATTAAAATTTGACAGGATTAACAGAGATAATTTTTTTAGTTAAAAACTATTAGGAATGATTTTTGTGTAATTTGAAAGGCAATAGTGATTTGTATAAAAAGCCAATAGATGAAAATATAATTGATCGTAATTTATATATAATTTTTATTAATATTTTAATCAAATAATTTGACATTTCTTACGACGTCCCATAATTGCGTTGAGTTTTTTTATTTCCTCAACCACATTCTGTGTTGGCCTATTTGTTCGTTACTATCATATGTATTAATTTGAAACCGAATTTATGTGGTAAAATTGAACTGCACAACATGATCACGACATGCAGTGAATGAGGGAAATAAAATTGGTGAAACGTTATATCCTGTTCTATAATTGATTAATTAATTTTTAAATTTAACAAAAATTAATAAATAATCTAAATTATAATTAAAAATTAGTATAAATAATAAAAATATACATGGAGTCATATTATTTATTTTCATAAATATTACTTTGCCACCTTTAAATATAATTAAATTTGCTCGGATTAAGAGATAATTTTTTATTTAAAGGTTGTTAGAGATGATTTCTTTAACTTTTGAAAAGACAACAGTGGTAGATGAAGGGGTGTAAATATGACCCTAATTTATAACCATATAACTAATTTTTATTAATATATCAATTAAATAATTTAATATTTCAAAGGGATTCAACAATAAAAAAGTTAATAGAAAATATATAAGGTATTTTCCATTCACAACTATTATTGAAAATTAAATTAAAATTTGATAATGATAACACGGGTCTTTTTTTTATTTTAAATGTTGCCGGGGGTAATTATTTTAATTTTTGAGGGTATTTTAAAATCCAAAAATGCCTTAATCTACCCTAAACTTTAATTTAATTTTTCAATAATAAAAATACCCTCAAGAGTGTTTTTATAATTACCAAAACATAAAAGAAATGTCAAAGTAATACTTAAGCGAATGAATAATATGGCTTCATATATATTTTTTTATTGTTTATACCAATTTTTATTTTATTTAAATTATTTTATTTTTTAATCAAATCTCTATGTAAAATTGTGTCTCTTAATAATTGAAATGTTAAATTATTAACAAAAATTAGTTAGTAGGCTAAAATTACTCTAAATTCTTAAAATTAAAAGATTCATTCACTTTTTAATTTAATAAATTATATATGTTTATATTACAAAAATATAAATATGTACATAATTGAATATATACTAGAGATAATTATATTTACACCCCTCATTTATTGTCCTTTTATACAAACCACCCCTACCTTCCATCCAAAAATTAAAAACTATCCCTGCTGGTATATTTGAGGGTGGGCATGGTGGTAGGATTGAAAAAAAAGGAATTTAATAATTTAAAATATTTGTTTATATATAAATTACTAATTCTGATGTGATTTTTATTAATTTTAATACAATTTAATTATAAATAAAAAAAACTAAAAGATAAATTATCTTTTAATTTTAATAATTTTAAATAATTTATACAGGAACATTTTTTATTTTTGTTATTTTGTAAAAAAGCAGGAACGTAAATATAATTATTCCATATACTTAGAATTATGTACATGAGAGAGGGCAAACGCTGGGCAATTTAATTCCATTTTCGAGAAAAATTAATTATAGAATAAATCCCTTATTACTCTATTTTTCATATCAGTTTTTATATATACATAAAAAAATTAAAAAAATAATTTTAATATTTAAAGGAGACCGTTCTTGCGAGCCCTCCAACTAACAAGAAAATCTAAGCTAACAAGAAAGGTTGATTTTAATAATTTCAAGACAAGCAATGATTTGACAAATTAAATTTAATTCTAACTAATTTTTTAAATAATTTTATTTGAAAGTAATTAAACATATAATATAAATGCAAATATCAATTTTTATTTAGTGATATATTTCAAATCTGATACAAACCCAAAATTTTGAATTTTTATTTTTTATGAATGTAATAACAAGAAATACATTAATTATAGCGATTGGAGTTAAAAGTTAAAAAATAATGCAGATAATAGTACAACAGATAATTAAATTTTAGACTATATAGCAATTTATATGAATCCAAACTTTTTGTTTTATTTTTGTACTTGAAAATATTTTTTTATCTCACTAGTTCGTTACTATCCAATAAATTTCACATAAATATTACTTTGACAACTTCTCCTTTTGATCATTAGAAACTACTAAATGCATTTCTTTTATTGAAAAATTAAATTAAAATTTGAAAAGATTAACATGGGCAATTATTTAGTTTTAAAAGTTGCCAAGGGTAATTTTTTAAGTTACGAAATGTCCAAGTAATATTTATGCGAATGAATAATATACATTCATAACTTTTAATTCAATTAAATAATTTTATTTATTTTATTAATTAAATCTCTATAAATATATATTTAAGGGTGAGCATGGTAGTAGAATTGAAAAGATAATTTAAAAATTAAACATATAAATACAAATGCAAATATCAAACTTTTATCTAGTGGTATATTTCACATCTGATACAAACCCAAAATTTTAAAGATGTGAACAGTTTGTTTAATTTTCATGGATGTAATAATTATAGTGATTAGAATTAAAAAGTTTAAAAATAATGCATATAATAGTACAATAAATAATTAAATTTTAGACATAAACATCCCAGCACTATATAACTATTTGCATGAACCCAAAAGTTTTGTTTTATTTTTATACTTGAAAATATTTTTCATCTCACTAGTTCATTAAAATCCAATATACATTTTTAAAACAAGAAGCCGATAAGTAATAAAGTTAAATTGCGTTTACAATAAGTGTAAAAAGAATTAAATACATTTTTCATGTCAAATAATTTTTTATGTACATAAAAGAAAAGAGATTTGGACGACCAGAATCAAAGGCTAACATCAGTATTTTTTATTCAAATTCTAACAAGAAGTCAAGTGTAAAATTAAATCTTCAAAAAAAGTATAAGTATAATTTTTTAAAACTTTTTTGAGGAAAGTGTAAGTGTAATTAACCCTTGAAAATATTAGTTACCATATTCTAAATAAAATCGTATTAAATTGTATACTTACACACACACACACACATATATATATATATATATATATATATAAAATACATGATTTGATAATGATTTCACAATGACCAATAATTTTTATCTTCTAAAAACACAACACTTAACATATAATATCCACAAGAAATATAATTAAAATGACTGAAGTTAGTGAAGACAATATTACAATAAATAACTAAATCTAACATATAATTAGACACAAAAATTCAGACTATTTATAAATAAAAAGATTAAAGAATAAAAGAAGAAATACAATGAATGTGCAATTAGAACTCATCCATATTAGATAAAAATAGTCTCTTTCAACTCCATATAATATCCCATTAGCGAAATTTCTAACTACATCCTTTCCAGTTTATTTACATAAGTTATTTTTAATTTACATATATCAAATACTTATGAAATTAATATATTTAATAATTATGTTAAAACATATTCTAATATAATTAACAAAATCTTTGAACACAAAGTAAGTGAAAAGGATGTGAAAAATACTTTTGAAAACAAAATTAATCTCTATCAATATTCTATATAAAACAGTTGGTCATACAAAACGAATCAGCAAGTTATAGTTTCTCTCGACTACCTATTATATAATTTAAGAAGTTAACTTTAACTGCACCTTAGTGTTTTAGATGATAACCCGACTCCCTATTGACAAAAATAAGAGTAAAGTAAGATTTGATACCATATCTAAAGGCTTCTCTTGATCCCATTAGTGAAATAATTATTAGGAACAAAAATAAAGAGGCAGAAGACAACATGAAATATTAATTATAAGAGATGCTATCTTTGAACTTTAGATAACATCCACCAAGCATAATAACACAAGAGTTGAATCTGACTCCTATAACACTCCCAGCTTACTGGAAATTGGAGTCACCGTTCCGTTTTGTCACATTTGATGTATTCATAAGCAAATATAATCGCATCTAGTTATTAATTGTATACGTGAAAAATATATTTATCCACTTACTCACCTACTCCAGGATGCAGAATCATCAAAAAGCATAAAGGAGCCATTAGAAAACATAAAAGGATTACCTTCATTCTGCTGCTACTCTATCCAGCACTGAGCAATAAACAATATTTTGATCAATTAAAATTAAGAAATCTATATCTATATAATACATAACAATGAAAATTTAAAAGGTTCAATAGAAATATAAATCATTTAATAATCCAAAATTCCTTGAAACTACATAGACAAAAGTGTGAAAGACATATAACCTTGAGGACAAAATTACCTAAATATAATTTTTGTATATCTAACTGAAAAGAAAACTATTTACTACTTTCACTTTTTTACTCAATTAAAACATAATAAAAAGGCAAATAATACCGTATATTCTCAAAAAAAATCTTATTAGTCTACATATTACAACGTTTGTCTATAAAGTTGTGCATGAACCATAAACGTAAATATTAAGGCTAAAACTTTAATAAATAACAAAACCTATTAAAGAAGAATACCTATAATATTGCCAATAAAACATTACCACTCTCTTATATCACAAGTACCTCTCAAAAACACAAAACAAAATTTAAAACAAGTAATGAAGTATAATAATATAATGTAACCAATGGATAAACAAATGCTAAGAAACAATCAGAAATAAATGAATAATTCAATTTTTTATTAATCCAATTCTCTTTCTTTCTTAAGGTTGGAGTAGGAATGGAACAAAGTTATAACAAGATGTTCTCACAGTGTAAAGTGAATCCTTATTGACCGGCATTGGAAGGTCTTGTTCCATCCTTATTATGCATAAAGGTTAGAGCCATGAAAAGCCCAAACATCTGATGCCCTGATGACATGGCTACTCTTGCAGATACTAACATATCTTATGTGAAAGCCAGGCCGTGAGAGAGGCAACAATTTCAGTTCAACATTCAACAAATCGGATTATCTCTCTTATCCAAACTCAAAACTCTTATCAGGCAAGGTTACCTTACTCATGTTTTAAACAAGTACTAGGAGAAAGTGGCAACGAAGGTGGTCTTTTATTTAAGCGCAACGCACAGCTTCCAATTTCCTTGTTAAGATTTGTCGATGCCCTTCACTCTAGAAATTTCATGATCATTGAGTCACGGAAAATATTAGAATTAAAGCTACATAACTAATTAAAATATAGCATTTTAGAAATTACTTAATGCTGAAACCAATAGGCAGATAACTGTCCAAAAGCACCGCATAAAAGTAATTATGTATATGTAAATTGGCACAAAACCTAAAAAACACGTCAATCACCAAATTTGGAAAATCAAAAATAGAAAATTAACCAGATTACTGTCAAGCAAATTCAATATCAAGGCCACATTGGCAGAGGCAATCAAAGTGAGCAAGAACAGAGAACAATTCAGATTAATATAACCACACAAACAACTACTGGGGCCAAAAACTTTTTCTGACATCATAAATTACACTGAAACTTTGAAAGGGCATCAACAGACAGTAATCATAAGATATTGGCACTGAAATTGAATGCTAATGTTGTTCTTAAGCATACTTCTGTAGGAATATAATGTATTATTGATCTCCCCTTGTTAATCATGGCATGTCACCCCTAGTGATTGGGTGTGACTTGCAAAACATTCAAACAGAACTACTTCAATCATCCAATAGAAACTGACAGCACTACCACTTACTTCGGAAGCATCCAGAACCATCAAAAGCATTTCCTAGCTACCACACCCCTTTCCTTTTATAATTCCAGGAAGATCAAGGAGCTGTATTTTAGCATCATTGTAGTGAACAATGAACAGAATTCAAGTCAGTATGGTGAACTAATATGATGGGGCTTCTAAATGAGTTCCCATCAACATAGTCAAAAGTGCTGATTTTCCAACACTGGGAAGTATAGTTGCAGATATATCTTCATAACACCAATAAGAATGCCACAAAACAAGAATGATTTACATGTCAATAACCTTAAACAGAACAATCCTTAATCCCAAGAACTGACCAAGAAAGACATGGTAGCTAAAGAAATGGCACAAGTACAAAATGAGAGAACAACCACCATCAACCAAAAGCCAATTAGTTAACTATAAGTTCGAAACATCCTCTGTTAGCAAATCATGTGGACAAGATAATATTCAGTTCTCCTTTATGATTCTAAATTTCTATCTTTTTCCAACACATAATTCTTAAAATAATAATATGGGAAACCTATCAGTGGAACACGTCCATGGCCAAAATTGGTACCTTCAAAACCCTACCAGGTCCAATACAACCCTAATTCATCATGGGAGAATTATGAGAATACAAAAGCACTTAAAAGGATTGAATTATTATAATTGAAACAATTCACATGCCAAAGTGCAGAAAAATACCATGCATGCCACAAGGCAGGCTACCTTTTGTCTTTATGCTGGAAACAGAGACTACAAAGTTCTCCAAAACTTCACACATGCCACTCCCAATATGAGTTACAGAAGCATATTTTTGAAGAAGCCCATTCAGACTGCCATTCCCATGAAGTCTCTAGACTGTCAATTGAAAGATTTTAACATATGCACTCCAAAAAATTAACATAAACATTTTTAACATATCATCCAAGTACATCAATCCCGGTTCTGATGATAAAGAAGACCATAATGGTTTCAATATTTTAATGTAATCCCATACAGTTCCTCTTTGTGCAGCGAAGTTAAGAAATTAAGATTAACTCCACCTTACTGCTTTGCATGAACAAAATGCTATTACATGACAACTCTAGATTGACAAAACAAGAGTAAAGCAGTATTTGATACGTGATGGCTTCTCTTGACCCCTTTAGAGAAACAATTATTAGGAAGAGACAAAAGCAACAGACAATATTAAGTATAATTATAATTGACATGCTATCTCTGAACTTTAGGCAAAAAACCACCCAACAAAATAACACAAGAGCTGACTCTGAATCCTATAACCTCCAACTGTGACGTGTAAAAAAGTATCACCTACATTACACTCCCATCTTCTAGGAACTTGGGGTATCTTAACATCACTAACCTACACAACAAAATCCTTTCCAATAACTCAAAATAAGCATGAATAGAAGGTTGAAATATACTACACCGAAACCATGCTTGCCCTCAAACATTTCTCAATCCAAATACACGAATTAGCCAAGTAGCAATTGTCAATTTCCTTTCATGCCAGTCAAGTATATCCCCTACACTAATAAGACTTAATAGTTTAAGAAGAGATAGCAATACTGAGAACAATCACTTGTAGCACAACATTCAACACACAAGTATCCCATTGACTTTATCAAAATCAAATGAAACAAGTCTCAACACTCTCACAATGGTATCACTCTAATCACTCATAAAGTGTTTAAGAATTCGCGTATCACTCTAATCACTCATAAAGTGTTTAAGAATTTGGGTTCCACTCAAATCAATACAAAGTATTACATTACCATAGGCTTGCTTGTGAATCAAATCTCCACACCAACAAAATGCAAATTAATGCATGAATTAAAGGGTCTTTCCATGGGTTGTAATGGGGCTCAGGACAAGGTGTGGTAAAATATAGGTCAAATTGTGGCTTATGAATTCAAAGGAGCGATGCCAACCTAGTTGCTTATCCTTCAAAGCTCATTCTCCTTCAACTCGATTCAAGCGCTTTGAACAATCAAACTCCTCAAATTGTTTTGTTTTCTGTTTCTGAATCTCTTTCTTTTTCAGAATTTTTTCTCTTTTCCTTCTTTTTTTTCTTTTTTGTTTCATCAGTTTTCTTCTTTTTTCTTCTTTTTTTCTTCGTTCTTTTTTTTTCCCCTCATTTCCTCTTCGCTTTTTTATTTCTTTTCCTTGGGGCTAGCAATGCATCCCCAGTATACAACTTGAATCATTTAATTCACTCATTTTCATGTCGATTCACAAGCAACCAAGCCAACATCATCCCCTCGAATGGGTTCAAAAATCACTTCAGGAAATAACCAAGAAGGGGATAATTCGGCTTATGACATGGTTTAATCAGGAAAAGAAAAGCCAAGGCTCAAATGATGTTTCTATGGTTGAATTCAAGGTAGGTTATTTTTAGGTCAATGGGTTACTCCTAAGTGCCCTTATCACTTTCATACACCAATCTTAGAAGATTGTGGTCTCAAAATGTATTACACAAGCAAGTTCTAGAATGAACATACTAAGTTTGATGCCCTCAATCAAAAGAAATGTAGAAGCACTGTTTAAATGGAAGTGCTTTGGTTCAAAATCTCACACAAAGGGCTTTTGTGTTGATTCTTGAACATCATTCATTTGATGCAGTCAATGGAACACACTTCACACATTTTTTTTTAATATGCCACTGGTGCTAGTTTCTCCTACTTATGTCAACTTATACCAAAAAATTCTATTAATGTAAGGGATATCACAAGACAACAATCTGAAAATTCAACAACTACTGCAGCATAATTCACATATTTTTCTCAAGACAAACTAACTTACTTCACAAGTTTCGGTGTTCAATTAAAATTGTCAACCCCAATTAAACATTTTCAATCCCCACACATCCATATTCCCACACATGAATTCAAATTTCAACATTCAAATTTTCAACAACACAACCAATTTCACAAGAATTGTTGTATAATGACTATCCAACCACCTCCCGAAAAATCAATCACAACTTCACAAGCAGAAAGCACAACATACCACCCCCACACCCAACACATATATTTTCCTCAGTGTATGCATGCAGACCCACAGAAATAAGGAAAAATGAATAATAAAAAGAAAGAAAACATGTTCCTGAAATGTGGGATGGTGTCGAGGTCTACTCGACAGACAGTAGCGGAGGCAACAACGGGGGGTGTGCTGGCAGAAGCCTTCCATTTGGGCCCGTTGTCCTTAGTCGAACCATGATAAGGAGTTGGGCTATGGGTGAACCGCAAGTGTGTATATGTGACAAATATATTATCCACCAACTCCTGAAAGCAAAAAAAAATTAATGTCATGCCTCATAAACATGTTGAAGGATATATTCACCTACTTGTATAGATATTTAATTATGTAAGCAAAAGCAACAAAATAGAAAATGCTAACAAGATATCTGTGTAGAGAGAAGAACATGGTAGTTAATGGCGCGCGCCATGGCCAAAGGCACAAGCCTCTCGCCATTCTTGGCCTGTGGCGCTGGCCTTCATCCACGCGTTGCCATGGTGACGCCTGGGCACCATTCGGGCTATTGCCGAGGCGCTCTCAGTGCGCCTTTGTGAGCCTAGGACTTTTTAGGTCTGGGCCCATCAAAATTTTATAAAAGAAATTAAAAAAATAAGGAACAACAGGCACTGTTTCTTATTCCCTGTGCCGCCACCAATTATGTTTTCTTTCTTTTTACTTGTGTTGCTGCTACTTTCTCATGATGCTTTCTGTTCTTCTTTTTGGCTTCTCGTTTGTTTTCAATTTTCTTATTTCTTTCTTTTCTTTTCTTCATAGACTTACTCTGTTTTTCCTTTTCTTGTCTTTGATTCTGATACTATGTAATGTAACTATGTACTCTATGTTCTTTAATTAAGTATTAATGTAAATTGAAGTCATCACTTTTCATATATTTATTATTTGTTTATTGATCAAAGTATGCTATGGTTCACTAATTAAACTATATGCTTTACTTTAGTATAGTATATAGAGTTACTACATATTCTTTAAATTTTAATTTCTGAAATTGCTTCTCTAGTTTTTTAAAGGAAAAAAATATAAGTATTATTATTTATTTTAATTTCTTATACATTGTTCTAGTCCAAATGGCGAACGGCGCAGCTCCAGGAGCCCTTGGCGCCAGTGTGCACCATGTGCCATAAACTAATATGGAGAAGAAGAAACGTGCTGGCCGTAATAATAAAATACATAAAGGAGCCATCAAAAAATTAAAAGGATTACATCCACCTGATACTAGATCCAACATTAAGTAATGAATAGTATTTTGATCAATTAAAATCAAGTTCTCTATATCTATATTATGCATAAAAACCGTGAATGATGACTTAATATCTTTATAATAATAAATAAAAAAATTTTGAAAAACAAAGCTTTAATAGAATAATGAACTATTTAATAATCCTAAACTCCTTTAATAGATAGAAGTGTGAAACAACATTTATACCCTCAAGGACTCCATTAATAAATCATAATAAGGCTTCAACAATACATATATTACCTCATTTGATTGCCTAATATTTTGAATCGAATTATATTAATTATTAATTTTTATTAATATAGATAAGCATATACTATTCTCTAAAAGTAAAATGAGAATCATCATGATTTTTTTTTAAAATATGATAATGGAATTAAAAATTTTAAATTTATCAATCATTTGATTTAACCAAGATAATTTAGGCTGTGAACTGCATTTTTACCCCACATTATGAACCTAAAACATAGTGAAAGGTTTAATTTAAAATAAGGAGATAGAATTTAAATTTAATTTTAAATCTTATCCATTATTAAAAAAAATACATAGAAGAATCTCTAACCATACAATGCAAGCTTATTTACATTAAAATAGACATAACATATTGAATACTTGTGGTTCATGCACAACTTTAGACTCAAACATTAGCATTCTTGTGTAAAACACATCTACAAGCAGTTGACCACAGATACCGAGCCAGTTTGAAGCATAATAGCAAACTATATGTATATAATGTTCCTGCATCACTAATACAGTTACATGTAAACCAAGGAAACACGGCCCAGTCGAAGCTAAAGTCCTGAACTAAAGAATGAAGATGACTCTCAGTTTGTTGTCTTTTTCTAGTGTGTTTTTTTGCATATTTGTAAGTAGAGAATGTTGTGTACCGTGGAAGAAAAATAGGAGTATGTATCAGAAACGAGTGCTCCAGTTATAGCTAATTCAAAACTTATCCCAATTCTTTTTTTCTTCGTAATAGAATAACATATTGCATACGTGTGGTTTACACAACTTTAGAGTCAAAATTATCATACTCGTGTAATATACATCTAGAAGCAGCTGACACCACAGATACCGTGCCAGTATGAAGCATAATAGCAAACTATATGTAAATAGTGTTCCTACATCACTAATATAGTTACATGTAAACCAAGGTAACACTGTCCAGTCCAAGGTTAAGGTCTTGGACTAGAGAATGAAGACGACTCTTAGTCTGTTCTGTTTTTCAAGTGTGTTTTTGCATTATTTATAAGTAGAGAATGTTGTGCTCTGTGGAAGAAAAATAGGAGAATAGATTATGTTTCAGCAATGACTGTTCTAGTTATAGACAAATGAAAAATTATCCAATTCTTCTTTAGGTTGGATGCCAAAGATATGAATAATGCATTAAAAATATATTAATGCAAGTAGCAACACTCTAACCAGAAAAAGGTACCCAGAAATTTTAATTAGTTCCTTTAGTAGCAAAGAGTTGGGGAAAACAAGGAGCAAAGAGTTAGGGAAAACAAAATATATGTCCAGAAGTACTTCAATTAAGTCAAACTCCATATTGCTAATTCAACTTTGGGAAGACAATGTAGAACCACTAGAGGATGATTTATACCTTTTTTGTTTTTCTTGAGCCTGCGACCAAACACCTTCTACATGCTTGTACAGCTGCTCAGTAGTCTGTTTTTGTTCTGCATTTCACCATCTCAGAGCTCACATTGGAAGTGTCTGCTAGCCTTGACATACAACATTATTTCTCAGTTTCTAAATAGTTAAACAAGTGCCTACAACAACACAACGATTATATATTGTTGTAACTTGTAACATTACCTAGCTTTCAGATCCTCATTCACCCCTTTCAAGTCCTTTGCTTTCTCCGTAATCTCCCTCATGGATTGTTGAAATTCCCGGTTCCTACAGCCAAATGATCAGGATATTAATATGAGCTACTAAAGAAAAACAAAAAAAGGCATGCCAATGAGCTGAAAACATCGAAAGCTTATCACGTAAGAAAGTTGAACATTAAACCCAAATCAGAGAAAGGAACAACTTCAACAATTAGAACACAAGATTAATATAATATGAAATTTTTAGCTATGGTTAACCACATTGAAATGTCTATCCTAAGTCATATTAGTTGCCAGAGCATCAAAACTTTCCTTGAGTTCCGGAAAAAAGCTTCAACATAATTGACAAAAGAGAGAGCTATTCACAGGTTAACCATTGTTATGTCCAACCAATCCCAACATTATGTAAAACCCATTATATCAATGCTAACTATTAGAACTTGAAAGGAATGGAGGAAATATCTCGTCAACTAATGAGGACTTAAAAGAACTCACCAGAAAGAATGCTCTTCACACCTCAACAAGGGCGATAACGTGTCATAGCTTATGATTATTTATTTATTTTAAATGAATCATCGTATAAGACAACCAAGATTAAGCATGACATGCAGAAACTAATTCAAGTATGAACGAAAACAACAGCAGAAATCGAGACTTCAATGTAAAAGAGAATACCTGTCGGCTTCACCTTTAATCTTCTTGAAGAACTCATCGAACACACTGAATTCACATCTAAAGAAAACTCCATTGGGCAGAAGCATTTGCAGCCTGGGCAATCTACTGGAGATCTACAGAGAAACAATCAACATGTGAAAATTATTTTAGAAAGGGAAAGGAAAAGAGAAAGCGGAAGAAACACACACACATGTTGAGATGCTAATAATTGGTGACTGCTAAGAAGAAGGTGTTTGGAGGGGAATAAATCTCTGGCAAGTTTTCTGTTGGCCCACATCACAAATCACAACCTAGAGAGATTATAAAATATTTCTTGGAATTTATATATGAAAAGGAGTCACAATTTAGGTGTATCCATAGATTTAATGTGTCTGGACATATAAGCTGTAAATCAATCTTAGAGGTGATACATTCAGGATCACACATAAAAGGGTTTTTAATAAGTTTCTTCCAGCAACATGGATCTTATACGAATTCAAACTCACTTCATCAGTAGAAAACAAGTGAGTGTGAGTAGGGGTTTTACCAGTGGGGTTTTCCTTTCATGGATTTCTCTGCATTGAGCCCACCTGCTACCTCCGTTGTACCTCAGTCGTTGTTTTTTCCCCAACAGTGCTGCCTTGCGTAGGTGCAGAATCAGAGGCGGCGAATCTTGCACGCACTTCACCGTCTCTCCTTCATCGAGGCTGCAGAAACCCTTCAGATTTAATAGATTAGTGAAAGAAGATAACCCTTCACTCCCTTTCTGCTGATCTTTCCCCCCTTATTCTTTTCTCTGTTTTTTTGGGTGAGAATCGGAACATGAATAGAGAAAACGGAAAATGAAGGGGTGAGGCTTAAAACGTGGGACTGAGGATGGACGGTGGTTTTGGGTAAAATGGCCGGAAAGAGGAC
Organism: Sesamum indicum; assembly: GCF_000512975.1. Classification (NCBI taxonomy): domain Eukaryota; kingdom Viridiplantae; phylum Streptophyta; class Magnoliopsida; order Lamiales; family Pedaliaceae; genus Sesamum; species Sesamum indicum. The sequence continues at coordinate 151,766 of NW_011628090.1, read as the reverse complement.
GGCGATTTTTCGGGTTTTTACCTGTGGATTTTTTCTTTTTTGGATGTCTTTAGTACAATTTCTTCCCAAGATTCTAAGAAATCATCGAAAAATCGCAAAAAAAGGAAGAAGAAGAAGAAGAAAAGGAATTCGCATTGAGAAATATGACAGAGAGACAGAGAGAGACTTTGAGAAATATGGCAGAGAGAAATGGTTTGTGCTTCTTGGGTACGAAGATGATGATGACGAC
>NW_011628090.1:92911-150665 GCF_000512975.1 Sesamum indicum | reverse complement strand
ATTACATTAAATGTATACAATTACAAATATCAAAAATGTCCACCCGTTCCACAATGTCGCCTGTGGCGTTGACGTCGTGGTTTTCTAATTTCCTCGCCCACATTTTGAACTGGCTCATTTTGCGCCTCATTTTCTTCACCAACAAATCGACTTGATGTTTCAGAACTTGACTCCACATTGTCACGATATGCACCAAATGATGGAAATGGAATTGGTGAAATATTATATCCTTGTGTAAATGGTTGATTAAAACCAAGACCAAGGTCAAGAGAAAAATCTTGTGTTTGATTTAACATATATGGAGTCGATTGAAACCAATCACCTTGAGATGGTTGAGGCATATAATAATCTTGAGGCGGTTGAGGTACGTAATAATCTTGAGGTGGATATACTGTAGAAGGACCAGCTATATCCACCCCAAAATCACGACGTTCAACTGAACCAGTTGACATTCGGCTAGAACTTCTTCTTTGCCTGTGGGATGTTGTGGGAGCATCATCGGATGGAGAAGCAATTTGTTGTGGCTGTTGGGTTATAGCCTCTTTGATAATATGTAACCCATGCTCAAATCTATCCACCAATTGACTATATCTTTCGATATTTGGTGGTCTAGATCGACATAAAGTTTCAAGGGCATTCACCTCATTTGCCTGAAAAGTGTAGAAAAATAATTAGCCTTGTGTTGTTAAAAATATATATAAAATAAAATATGTAATATTATATAATAACGTACCACAACTTGCAACATAGGTGCTTCTCCAGGTTGGTACCCGCTTTCCACACATCTATCATTAGATGACGACACGAAATTTCTTGTTATGTTGTAGTACCACTCCCAATAACCTCGTTTTGTCTTCTATTAGAAATGAGTGGCCTATGTACAACCGTGTCATATCGTCTTTGCCATCTAGTGATGTATTGTATGTGTTGCAGAGACCAATCTGCGCCCGCGTGATTTTTACGGGAAATCTGATGGAGGCTCATATCACGGGTATCCGTCGATTCTAGTACATTCTACCTCATCCCGAATTGGCGAACAACTCGTTCGGGACGATGCATTTCAACTATTTTGTAGAATATCAACGGAACGGATGACCTCCACAACTGGGGGTTGAATTCATCGGCGTAAGCCATAATGACATCCGAGTCCATGTCATACGGCTGCCATATGTACTGTAATAAAAACAAAGATGTAAATTAATATGAATTTAATTCACGGTATAAATATACGAATAATATTAAAATTTAGTTACTTGATCCGCCTACATCTCATCCAAAATTTCTCGTATGACTCGTACAGTTCCCCGAACTGTAGTGGTGAACAATATTTCTGGTACTCCATCCAGCACTGAGTAATGAACAATATTCTGATCAATTAAAATCAAGTAATTTATAACTATAAATATCGTGAATGATAACCTAATACTCCTTTTAATAATAAATAAAAGTTTGTCAAAAAACAAAGTGTTAATAGAAAAAGAAGCTTTTATAAGTTCCTTTAATAGACATCTATAAAAGTGTCAAAAGACATTTATAACCTTAACGACCACTTTTGATAATAAATGACAAATAGTTATAGAAGTACAGTATTATCCAAATAAAACTTTTGTAGTTCTAACTAAAAAGACTATTTATCATTCCACTTTCTATGTCAATCGAAACATAATAAAAAGGCAAATAATACTAAATATGCTTTATAAAAAAAAACCCTATTAGCCTACATATGATAACGTTTGACTATAAAATCGTGCATGAACCACAAACATAAAATGTTAAGGCTAAAAATTTCATAAATAACAAAACCTACTAAAGAATAAATATTATAAAATCACCAATAAAAAATTATCAATCTTCTTGTATTAGAAGTGCCTCTCAAAAATACAAATAAAATTTAAAACAAGTAAATACAATAATGTAACCAATGGGTTGAACTTCCTTGGCTTCTGCTCAATAGGCTTTAAACAAAACCAAAACGAATGGTAAGAAAATAACACAATAAATGAAAATTCCAATTTGTTGATTAATCCAATTAAGATGAGAAAGAGAGATAACAAAACATTCTCACCGTGTAAAGTGAATCCTTGTTGATTGGCACCGGAACATTGTGTTCCCTCCTTCATTCAGCAAATGTTTTCATTCCCTGGCAAGCTATGATGTTCTCACCGTGTAAAATGAATCCTTATTGACTGGAGCCCAAAGGTTTGCCTCCTCCTTCATTGAGCAACTATTTCATTCCCTGGCAAGTTTATCAGCAACTGTTTTCACTGGAAGGTTTTGTTCCCTCCTTCAGCAACTGTATTCATCAAGTCTTACCACATGGTTACAATGCTGTTGTCAAAGGGTTGTAAAAGCGAGGAACTTCGACCTGAGTCCAAGCATGCAAGAGCACACTATCTACCAGACAAGCAGATTCATTCTACAAAATAAGATTGCTAAGTTTACATGTAATTTTAATTAATAAGCATCTAGAAGAATGAAAACATCGAAAAATTATGATGTGAAAAAGATAGAAAAGACTCATGCTTTTAAGAGTTTTACAATGTATGGGAGGAAGGAGGAAAAGATATTCTTTCTGGAACATTCTAGCATCCACAACACAATGTTCTCACAAAGGAAAAGGTTCTGTTCCCTCCTTCCATTCAGCAACTGGTTCCATTCCCTACGAAGTCTTTAAGGACAATATTACCTAAATATAACTTTTGTAGATCTAACCGCAAAGAGTCCAAACTCAAAACTCTTATTAGGTAAGGTTACAAACCTTACTCGTGTTTTAAACAAGTACCAAGAGAAAGTGACAAAAGAACAAAAGGCAACGAAGGTGGTCTTTTCTTTAAGCGCAACATACAACTTCCAATTTCCTTGTTAAGATTTGTCGATGCCCTTCACTCTAGAAATTTCATGATCATTGAGCCACGGAAAATATTAGAATTAAAGCTACATAACTAATCAAAATATAGCATATTAGAAATTACTTACCAAAAGCACCGCATAAAAGTAATTATGTGTATGTAAATTGGCACAGAACCTAAAAAACATGCCAATCACGAAATTTGGAAGATCAGAAACAGACAAAACTAACCAAATTACTGTCAATACCAAATATAAGAAATTCTTTTCTTAACTTCAAGCAAATATTAAATAATTTCTCCTTCAATGTCAAGGCAACATTAGCAGAGGCAATGTAAGTGAGCCAGAACAAAGAAGAATTCAGATTAATATAACCACACAAACAACTAATGGGGTCAAAGACTTTTTCTGACATCATAAATTACAGTGAAACTTTGAAAGGCATCAACAGACAGTAATCATAAGATATTGGCATTGAAATTGAACGCTAATGTTGTTCTTAGGTATATTTCTTCTGTTTGGAACATAATGTATTATTGATCTCCCCAAAGGGGTTGAACGGACTGTACCATTATCAAGAAGTAGCATGAGAAGGAGTCTCTCACAAGCCAGTCTATTCTATTAGTTCCCCGTGAGAAAACCGTCGAAAGAAGTGCTTTTTGTGTGTCTGGAAGGGAAAAAGCAGAAGTATTAGCAGTTACTTTAGATCTTGGTCCAGGCCATCCCCCATTTCCTTTCTTGTTAATCATGGCATGTAAAAGTATGTATGGACAATACACACACAAGTACTAACATATAAACGAAGGAAGCTAGTGATTGGGTGTGACATGCAAACTGTTACAAACATTCAAACAGAACTTTTTCAATCATCCAATAGAAACTGACAACACTACCACTTACTTTGGAAGCATCCAGAACCATCAACACAAGATGTGCTGATCTGGCGACTGCGATAACCTGAAACCACACTCAAGAAGTTCCTTTAAGGCATATAATATCCTCCAAAAGCCAAGTCAGTTTCACCAAGCATCACATCTAGTTTATCATTTATTATAGTCGAAACCTTTACCTTGGTACCATGCCCCTTTCCTTCAGATGCTCCTTTATAACTCCAGGAACGTCAAGGAGCTGTATTTTAGCATCATTGTAGTGAACAAGTTAGTGTGGTGAACTCATATGATGGGGCTTCTGAATGAGTTCCCGTCAACATAGTCAAAAGTGCTGATTTTCCAACACTGGGAAGTAACAATTGCAAAATATCTTCAGAACACCAATAAGAATACCACATAAAAAGAACGATTTTACATGTCAATAACCTTAAAAGGAAAAATCCTTAATCCCAAGAACAGACCAAGAAAGACATGGTAGCTAAAGAAATGGCACTAGTACAAAATGAGAGAACAACCACGATCAACCAAAAGCCAATTAGTTAATTGTTGGTTCGAAACATCCTCTGTTAGCAAAATCATGTGAACAAGACAAAATTCAGTCATTCTTTTGGATTCTAATTTTCTCGCTTTTTCCAACACATAATTCTTAAAGTAATGACATGGCCAACCTGGGGAGCCTATCAGGGGAACACGTCCATGGCAACAATTGGTAACTTCAAAACCCTCCCAACTCCACTAGAAGAATTATCAGAATACAGAAGCACTTAAAAGGATTGAATTATTATAATTGAAAAGAATTTTGGAAGATGAATCTATTAGAATAATTTTCTATGCAAGCAACCATTAACGTATTGACACAACAAGAAGAAATCAAAGAAGTTGCATACTTTTGGGGGCTCCCACAATTGCGTCCTCAGTTTTGCTATCTTAACCTTGAGCTGACCCAAATGATATTATGTATAATCAAACAAGTCACTATCATGATTATGCATCTTGCAGCATCGTATAGACAATCAAATCCATCATACCTAAAGCTTAGTATACAATAGTCAAATCAAGAGCACAGTGTCTATCACATAAGTTTTCTAAGTTTACATGTCATATTAATTAATAAGGCATATATCAAAATGAAACTATGAAAAAATCATGATGTAAAAAAAGATAGAAAATATTTTTAAGAGTTTTACAATGTATCAAGGGAAAGGAGGAAAAGATACTCTTTTTAGAACAACCTAGCATTCATCATCTTACATTCTCAGACTCTTTTCGGAACTACCTAATATCCTTACAAGGTTATATTTGGCTGAATATGTAACCAATGCACCAAAAGCTCAAGAATAGAGAGCAACAACAAAGTTTCAGCACATGGAACAAATTCAAAAAGTCGGGTAGCAAATGTGTAAGCTGATGAACAGAAACAATTCACATGCCAAAGTGCAGAAAAATACCATGCAGGAAAGTTACCTTTTGTCTTTATGCTGGAAAAATAGACTACAAAGTTCTCCAAGACTTCACACATGCCATTCCCACTCAGACTGCCATTCCCATTAAGTCTCTAGACTGTCAATTGAAAGATTTTAGCATATGCATTCCCAAATATCGCACAGACATTTTTAACATATCATCCAAGCACATCAATCTCGGTTCTGGTGATAAAGAAGACCATAACGGTTTCAATATTCTAATGTAATCCAATACAGTTCCTCTTTGTGCAGCAAATTTAAGAAATTAAGATTAACTCCACCTTACTGCTTCACATGAATAAAATGCTACTACATGACGACTCCAGATTGACAAAACAAGAGTAAAGTAATATTTGATACGTGATGACTTCTCTTGACCCCTTTAGAGAAGCAATTATTAGGAAGAGACAAAAGACAACAGACAACAATAAGTATAATTATAATTGACATGCTATCTCTGAACTTTAGACAAAAAACCACCCAACAAAATAACACAAGAGCTGACTCTGAATCCTGTAACTTCCAACTGTGATGTGTAAAAAAGTATCACCTACATTACACTCCCATCTTTCAGAAACTTGGGGTATCTTAACATCACTAACCTACGCACCAAAATCCTTTCCAATAACTCAAAATAAGCATGAATAGAAGGTTAAAATATATTTTAATAGATTCCCGCACACCAAAACCATGCTTGCCCTCAAACATTTCTCAATCCAAATACACAAATTATCCAAGTAGCAATTGTCAAATTTCATTTCATTTCAGTCAAGTATATCTCCTACACTAATATAACTTAATAGTTTAAGAAGAGATAGCAATACTGAGAAACAATCACTTGTAGCACAACATTCAACACACAAGTATCCCATTGACTTTATCAAAATTAAATGAAACAAGTCTCAACACACTCACAAGGGTGTCTCTCTAATCACTCATAAAGTGTTTAAGAATTCGCGTGTCACTCTAATCACTCATAAAATGTTTAAGAATTTGGGTTCCACTCAAATCAATACATAGTATGTCATTACCATAGGCTTGCTTGTGAATCAAATCTCCACCACCAACAAAATGCAAATTAATGCATGAATCAAAGGGTCTTTGCATGGGTTGTAACGGGGCTTAGGACAAGGTGTGGTAAAGAATAGGTCGAATCGTGGCTTATGAATTCAAAGGACGATGCCAACCTAGTTGCTTATCCTTCAAAGCTCATTCTCCTTCAACTCGATTCAAGCGGTTTGAACAATCAAACTCCTCAAATTGTTTTGTTTTCTGTTTCTGAATCTCTTTCTTTTTCAGAATATTTTCTTTTTTTCTTCTTTTGTTTCTTCTTTTTTCTTTTTTTTTCCTTCTTCTTTTCTTCTTTTTTTCCTTCTTCTTTTCTTCTTTTTTTTCTTCTTTTTTTTTTCATTTCCTCTTTGCTCTTTTATTTCTTTTCCTTGGGGCTAGCAATGCGTCCCCAGTATACAACTTGAATCATTTAATTCACTCATTTTCATGTCATACAAGCAAACAAGCCAACATCATCCCATTGAATGGGTTCAAAAATCACTTCAGGAGATAACCAAGAAGGGGATAATTCGGCTTATAATGTTACTCCTAAGTGCCCTTATCACTTTCATACACCAATCTTAGAAGATTGTGGTCTCAAAATGTATTACACAAGCAAGTTCTAGAATGAACATACTAAGTTTGATGCCCTCAATCAAAAGAAATGTAGAAGCACTGTTTAAATGGTAGTGCTTTGGTTCAAAAGCTCACACAAAGGGCTTTTGTGTTGATTCTTGAACATCGTTTATTTGATGCAGTCAATGGAACACACTTCACACATTTTTTTTAATATGCCACTAGTGCTAGTTTCTCCTACTTACCTCTACTTATACCAAAAAATTCTATTAATGTACGGGATATCACAAGACAACAATTTGAAAATTGAACAGCGACTGCTGGATAATTCACATATTTTTCTCAAGACACACGAACTTCTTTCACAAGTTTCCGTGTTCAAATCAAAATTGTCAATCCCCAATTAAACATTTTCAATCCCCACACATCCATATTCCAACACATCAATTCAAATTTCAACATTCAGATTTTCAACAACACAACCAATTTTGAAAGAATCATTCTAAAATGACTATCCAACCACCTCCCAAAAAATCAATAACCTCACAAGCAGAAGCACAACATACCTCCCCCACACCCAGCACATATATTGTCCTAAATGTATGCATGCAGTCCCACAGAAATAAGGAAATGAAAAGTAAAAATAAAGAAAACATGTTCCTGAAATGTGGGATGGTATCAAGGTCTACTCGACAGATGGTAGTGGAGGTGGAGGCAACAATAGGGGGTGTGCTGGCAGAAGCCTTCCATTTGGGCGCGTTGTCCTTAGTCGAACCATGATAAGGAGCTGGGCTATGGGTGAACCACAACTGTATATATGTGAAACATATATTATCCACCAACTCTGGAAGCAAAATCATAAAAAATTAATGTCATGCCTCATAAACATGTTGAAGGCGCATATGTTCACCTACTTGAATAAATAAAATAGAAAATGCAAACAAGATATCTGTGTAGAGAGAAGAACATAGTAGTTAATGGCACGTGCCATGGCCAAAGGCGCAAGCCTCTCGCCATTCTTAGCCTGTGGCGCTAGCCTTCGTCCATGGCAACACCTAGGCACCATTCAGCCTGTTGCCGAGGCGCGAGCCAGGCGCGCCTTTGTGAGCCTAGGCCTTTCTAGGTCTGGGCCCATCAAAATTTTATAAAAGAAAAATTAAAAAAATAAGGAACAACAGGTACTGTTGCTTATTTCCTGTGCTGCCACCAAGTACGTTTTCTTTCTTTTTTCTTGTGTTGCAACTACTTTCTCATGATACTTTCTGTTCTTTTTGGCTTCTCGTTTTCTTTTCAATTTTGTTATTTCTTTCTTTTCTTCATAGACTTACTCTGTTTTTCCTTTTCTTTTCTTGTCTTTGATTCTGATATTATGTAATGTAAATATGTACTCTATGTTCTTTAATTAAGTATTAATGTAAATTGAAGTCATCACTTTTCATATATTTATTATTTGTTTATTGATCAAAGTATGCTATGGTTCACTAATTAAACTATATGCTTTACTTTAGTATAGTATATAGAGTTACTACATATTCTTTAAATTTTAATTTCTGAAATTGCTTCTCTAGTTTTTTAAAGGAAAAAAATATAAGTATTATTTATTTATTAATTTCTTATACATTGTTCTAGTCGACACCACAGATACCGTGCCAGTATGAAGCATAATAGCAAACTATATGTAAATAATGTTCCTGCATCAGTAATATAGTTACATGTAAACTAAGGTAACACTGTCCAGTCCAAGGTTAAGGTCCTGGACTAAAGAATGAAGACGACTCTCAGTCTGTTCTCTTTTTCTAGTGTGTTTTTGCATTTTGTAAGTAGAGAATGTTGTGCTCTGTGGAAGAAAAATAGGAGTATAGATTATGTTTCAACACTGACTGTTCTAGTTATAGACAAATAAAAAATGGGTATTAGTTCCTTTAGTAGCCAAGAGTTGAGGAAAACAAGGAACAAAGAGTTTAGGGAAAACAAAATATATGTCCAGAAGTACTTCAATTAAGTCAAACTCCATGCTAATTCACCTTTGGGAAGACACTGTAGAACCACAAGAGGATGATTTATACCTTTTTTGTTTTTCTTGAGCCTGCGACCAAACACCATCTACATGCTTGTATAGCTGCTCAATAGTCTGTTTTTGTTCTGCATTTCACCGTTTCACCATCTCAGAGCTTACATTGGAAGTGTCTGCCAACTTGACATACAACATTATTTCTCAGTCTCTAAATAGTTAAACAAGTGCCCCACAACAACACAAGAATTATATATTGTTGTAACTTGTAACATTACCTACCTTTCAGATCCTCATTCACCCCTTTCAAGTCCTCTGCTTTCTCCTTAATCTCCCTCATGGATTGTTGAAATTCCAAGTTCCTACAGCCAAATGATCAGGATATTAATATGAGCTATTAAAGGAAAACAAAAAAGGCATGCTAATGAGCTGAAAACATCGAAAGCTTATCACGTAAGAAAGTTGAACATAAGAAACCCAAATCAGAGAAAGGAACCACTTCAACAGTTAGAACACAATATTAAAATAATATCAAATTTTTAGCTATGGTTAACCACACTGAAATGTTTATCCTAAGTCGTATTAATTGCCAGATCATCAAAACTTTCCCTGAGTTCTGGAAAAAGCCTCAACATAATTGACAAAAGAGAGCGCTATTCACAGGTTAACCATTGTAATGTCCAACCAATCCCAGCATTATGTAAAACCTAGTATATCAATGCTAACTATTAGAACTTGAAAGGAGTGGACGAAATATCTCGTCAACTAATGAGGACTTAAAAGAACTGACCAGAAGAATGCTCTTCACACCTCAACAAGGGCGATAACTTGTCATAGCTTATGATTATTTATTTATTTTAAATGAATCATCGTATAAGACAACCAAGATTAAGCATTACATGCAGAAACTAATTCAAGTATGAACAAAAAACAACAGCAGAAATCGAGATTTCAATGTAAAATAGAATACCTGTCGGCTTCACCTTTAATCTTCTTGAAGAACTCATCGAACACACTGAATTCACATCTAAAGAAAACTCCATTGGGCAGAAGCATTTGCAGCCTGGGCAATCTACTGGAGATCTACAGAGAAACAATCAACATGTGAAAATTATTCTAGAAAGGGAAAGGAAAAGAGAAAGCGGAAGAAACACACACACATGTTGAGATGCTAATAATTGGTGACTGCTAAGAAGAAGGTGTTTGGAGGGAAATAAATCTCTGGCAGGTTTTCTGTTGGCCCACATCACAAATCACAACCTAGAGAGATTATAAAATATTTCTTGGAATTTATATATGAAAAGGAGTCACAATTTAGGTGTATCCATAGATTTAATGTGTCTGGACATATAAGATGTAAATCAATCTTAGAGGTGATACATTCAGGATCACACATAAAAGGGTTTTTAATTCGTTTCTTCCAGCAACATGGATCTCATACGAATTCAAACTCACTTCGTCAGTAGAAAACATGTGAGTGTGAGTAGGGGGTTTTACCAGTGGGGGGTTTTCGTTTCTTGGATTTCTCTGCATTGAGCCCACCTGCTACCTCCGTTGTACCTCAGTTGCTGTTTTTTCCCCAAGGGTGCTGCCTTGCGTAGGGGCAGAATCAGAGGCGGCGAATCTTGAACGCACTTCACCGTCTCTCCTTCATCGAGGCTGCAGAAACCCTTCAGATTTAATAGATTAGTGAAAGAAGATAACCCTTCACTCCCTTTCTGCTGATCTTTCCCCCCTTATTCTTTCCTCTGTTTTTTTGGGTGAGAATCGGAACATGAATAGAGAAAACGGAAAATGAAGGGGTGAGGCTTAAAACGTGGGATTGAGGATGGAGGGTGGTTTTGGGTAAAATGGCCGGAAAGAGGACGGCGATTTTTCGGGTTTTTACCTGTGGATTTTTTCTTTTTTGGATGTCTTTAGTACAATTTCTTCCCAAGATTCTAAGAAATCATCGAAAAATCGCAAAAAAAGGAAGAAGAAGAAGAAGAAAAGGAATTCGCATTGAGAAATATGACAGAGAGAGAGAGAGAGACTTTGAGAAATATGGCAGAGAGAAATATTTTGTGCTTCTTGGGTACGAAGATGATGATGACGACATTGGCTGCAGTATCACTTGTATTCCCAAAGTTGCCATTAGTCCCCCCACCCCCCACCCCTACCCTTTTTTTATTAATTTCTTTTTCTAAAATACACAAATTCTGTATATTAATTTCATCAAATGTCTTAAAACTATGCCAATTTGTAAATTTAGGGTTTATCCAAAATTTATTGTTATTTTTTATAAATTGTTTGTGTTCATAATCAATCTGCTAATTTTAATATTGTTTTATTTTGAAGGCAAATAGAACTATAAAAAATAACTAATTTAATTCATATATTTTATAATTTTTTAATGCCATCCCTAATTTTTTATTTTATAATTTATTTGTGATTTTATAACTTTTTATACTTATGTAATATATTTTAATAAATAATTTAATTCATATATTTTAATAATTTTTTACTTTATAATTTCTCTCTCTCTCGTGTTTGTTCGCCTTCTGTTAGCCGTTGTACTTTATAATTTTTTACTTTATAATTTAATTTGTTTTAATTTTTCCCCCATTTCTGAAATTGTGCATTCATTTTTTTTCTATTATTTGTTTGGTGTAACTTTTTCTATTTTTGGATCTTTTTTCTGTAATTTTTAGAATTTTTTTCATATTTTCTATAAATTTCTAATTTTTTTATTTTTTAAAATTTTTAATATATTTTTGTAATTTAAAAAAAAAGTTATTGGCAATTTTAAAATTTTTTCTTAATTTCCTAACGTTCTTAAAGTTTTCTTGAGTTTTATAAAAATTTTATGTAATTTTTTATAATTTTTTGAAATTTTTTAAAATTTTAAAAAATTTTCATAAATTTTTTAATATTAATATTTTTCTGTAATTTTTAAAAATTTTAATAATTTTTTTAATTTTAAAAATATTTAAAATTTTAAAAAAAATTAATAATTTTCTATATTTTTTCATAATTTTCTATATATTTTTGGTATTTTTAAAAAATTTCTATAAATTTTTTTTTATTTTATTTCTCTGATTATAAAAAAATATATATCACACTGAAATTAAAAACAATTTTTTGAAATTATAATATATTTTTTCTAAAATTAAAATATATTTATGAAATTATAATATTTTTTTGTAATATTTGTGTAATTTTTGAAAATTTATTGCATAGTTGTGCAATTTATGCAATTATTGTGTAATTTATTGTATAGTGCAATTTATTTGTACAGTTCAATACTGTAAAATGACAGTTACATCAATGTAATGCTAACATGTATGAATATACAAATTTATTACAAAACGCGTACATGTATGAATGTCAAATAAAAAATTTTGTTTTATTAATATATTTTAATTATATTGTTCAAGTACAATGATACTGTTCTAATACAATGATATGTTTACACAGCATTAAATTGTCGAAAATGTCATCTTTTTTAAAAATAATTTTCAATAAAATTAATAATTAATTGTAATAATTTTTGTAATGGCGTTTGTAACAGTAATTACCAAAACAACGTCGTATCATTATATTGTACCGATTTTTGTAACGACTTTTTAAACGGATGTCTTACAGTACATGATTTGGAATGACTTTTCTAATGATGTTTTGAATTTTATAACTATCGTTGGAAAGGCAAAATATATATATATATATATGTACGTGCCTTTCAGAATTTTTTCTTACATCCCTTTCTCCTCCCCCATTTTTCTGATCCCCCCCCCCCCCCCCCTTTTTCTTCTCTCTCTTTCTTTCTCTCTCTCTCTCTCTCTGCCCATTCCCCACCACCTCCCCAGTCCCAACTCCCCCTGCCCCCACCACCAGGTAAGTCCCCCATTGTTTTGTATTTTTGCTTTTACTTATCTTAATTTTTTTTGGGAAATTTTTATAATTTAAAAAAAATTACAGAAATTCTTGAAAAATTCTGAATTTTTTTAATTTCCGTAATTTTAAAAAAATTCAGAAATTTTCAATAATTTCTGAATTTTTTTGAGCATTTCATTAAATTTTTGAAATTTTTGCCTAATTTATGTATTTTTTTGGGAATTTATGTATTTTTAAAATAATTTCAGAAATTTCTTAAAATTTCTAATTTTTTTTAATTTATGTAATTTCTGCAAGTTTATGAAACAATTAGAAATTTAAGGACTACAATGCAATTTTTAGAAAATTAGAGGACTTTACTATAATTTTAGGAAAATAGAAATTTTATGAAATTATTAGAAGTTTAAGGACTACAATGCAATTTTTATGAAAATTATGAACCTTAATGAAATTTTTAGAATATCAGAGGACTTTAATGTATTTTTAGGAAAATAGAAATTTTATGCAATTATTAGAAATTTAAGGACTAAAATGAAATTTTTAGGGAAATTATGAACCTTAATGAATTTTTTAGGTAATTAGAGGACTTTAATGTAATTTTAGAAAAATAAGAATTTTATGAAATTATTAAAAATTTAAGGACTATAATGCAATTTTTAGGAAAATTATGAACCTTAATGATTTTTTTAGGAAATTAGAGGACTTTCATGTAATTTTAGAAAAATAGGAATTTTATGAAATTATTAGAAATTTAAGGATTAGAATGCAATTTTTAGGAAAATTATGAACCTTGATGAAATTTTTAGGAAATTAGAGGAGTTTAATGTAATTTTAGGAAAATAGGAATTTTATTAAATTATTAAAAATGTAAGTATTACAATGCAAATTTTAGGGAAATTATGAACCTTAATGAAATTTTAGGTGCAATTTGGACTTTATTGCAATATGTAGGAAAACTATGCATTTTCAAAAAAAATATGAACCTGAATGCAATTTGTTGGCAAATTTCAGACCTTATTGCAATTATTAGGCAAATTACGAAAAAAATATAATGTATTCAGTAATAAAATACAATTATGTGTTTTGAATGTTAATGATTTTTCATATTGTAGATAATGATGATGGGGCCTCCGCAACCCCTGGGTCGCGCTCGTGGTTGTGGCCCTCCCAGCCTTCCCCGGGATGAGCCAATAGATGCACCTTCGGCCGGCCCATCCTCGAAGGGAGTCTCCTAGCCCCCGCCGATACCTGCAGATTCCCTGTAGTAGGGTTAGATTCAACAGCGGGGCCAACAGTACACCGACCCCGACGAGACCGTAGGATGCACCACCCCTACAACCACCACCGCGACTATCTCCCCCAGTGGCCTAGAGGGGTTTCATCAGCCTCCGGGATGCAAGGCACGTATAATATTTTTTGTTAATTGATTTAATATTTTTGTTAGTTTTGAATTAATTTTAATATTTAATAATTATTTTCAGGTTCAACCGCAATTTTCACATGACCATCAATTTTGCGGTCAAAGGGCATTATCCGCATCCCAGGACATTATCCGCATCCCTGGGCCAACATATCACAGACCAACTATTCTGGTTCCAAAAATTGAAGGTAATATTATATTACTTAATTTTAAGTTATGTTTATATTTTTAAAATTGAATATTTATATAATTTTTATTTTGTCAATTTTTCAGATGTCGTACTGGTGGGACTGCAACGAAGAGTCAATGTTCAAGCTCGTCATGTCGCAGGTGGGGAAGTTCCTGCAGAAGCGGTTTGCTGACGCACAGTACCAGTTGACCCGACCATTGTGGCTGGCGAGGAGATTTGGCGTCAACTCCTTGAATTCTGGTCGAGCCAAGAATTTCAAGCACAGTCGGTTAAGAATAAGGTCAATCGGACCACCAACTCGGAAGCAGCTGCGACCGTCTACCGCGGGGGGTCATCATCCGTTGGAGCACACAAGTGGAAGATGGTAAGTGTTTCAAATTATATTAGTAATTTCATTTAATTTTTTTTATTTCTTGTCATTTTTATATTGATTTTTGGACAGGAGACACAACTTGGATGCCCATCACTCAGATGGAGGTGTTCGAGAAGGTGTACAAAAAGAAAGAGGATGGTCAGTGGAGTCGCCCGAGATCGGAGGAGGTTGCGGTATGTAATTATAAAAATTGACGTAATTTATTCTTTTAATTTTATATTATTTTTTTAATTTAATTATTTGAAATATTCGCAGAAAATGTTCTTGAGGTTGATGGAGGAATGCTAAAGATTGCAGAACAACAATGAAGAGCCTCCATTGTCCTCTCAAGGCTCCTTGGTCCCAGACGAGCAACAGGTCTGGATGTTAGTAGCGGGTGGCCGGAAGAGGGGCTATTCGAGGCCCACCACACGATTGTTGGACCATCCCAGGCGACCAAGTCGACTACTCCCTTGCCCTCGCCACCATAGCTGCACCCCCGACATAGATGATCGGGTGTTGGCACTCCCAACTAGCCCGATTATCTAGCGCTCAAGCCTCCAATCGATCTTCCGGCACCCGATGGCAACGATGATGAAGACGCGTCGCTAGGAATAATAATTTAGATTAGGATTTTTTTATATTTTGTAAAAACAAAATTTTGTAATTAAAATATTTTTTTTATATTGTGTGTGTTTTATATAAATTTATTTACTTACTTTTACAAAAAAAATTTAAAATATATTAAATAAAATAAAATTTAAAATGTATAAAACAAATTTAAATTAAATTAAATCAATATTAAAATATATAAAAAATAATAAAATTTTTAACAACAAAATCCAATAAAATGTAAAATCGTAAAACTGTTACAAATAATGTGCCAAAAACAGGCACAAATTAAAATCCAGGCCGTTCCAAAACCATTACAAAATAAGTGAAAAAAACAGTTACAAATTCAGTGCAAAAAATAAATACAAATATAATATAAAATAGATACAAAGAGTATTGCAAAAATTATTCCAAATATCTGGAAAAATAATACATATATGTATTACAAAGGCAGTTATAATAACATTTATTTCAAATCCAACCTTAGTAATTATAAACACCATTCCAAATTAAACTTTTTCATGTTACTAGTTTTGTAACGGTTACAACAAACCATCACAAGAAGCCGTTACAATTTGTAACCACTTTTGTGCAAGCAGTTACAAATACTTTGTAACGCTTTGTTTAGCTGCAGTAGACCTAACCATTACAAAAGCCACTACAAAAAGAAAAAGCGTTAAAAATTTTAAACAAAATGGTTCCAATAAAATGATTTTTTGTACGGATTGTATAATTAGGCTAATTGATGTAATAATATATTTACACAATATTAGGCCAATATTCTTAATAATAAAATTATTTACATAATAATATCAATGATCACAAAATTAGGCTAATATTCTCAATAATAATATTACTTACATAATAATGTCAATAACCAGAAAATTAAGCTAATATTTCCAACAATAATATTATTTACATAATAATGTCGATAATAACAAAATTTAGACTAATATTCTCAATAATGCCATTATTTACATAATAATATCAATAATCACAAATGTAGGTTGATATTCTCAATAATAATATTATTTATATAATAATATCAATAATCACGAATTTAGGCTAATAATATCAATAATAATATTATTTACATAATAATGTCAATAATCACAAAATTAGGCTAATATTCTCAATAATAATATTATTCATATAATAATATCAATAATTGAAAAATTAGGCTAATGTTCCCAATTATTACAGTTTTACATAATAATTTCAATAATAAAAAAATTAGGCTAATATTCCCAATAATAATATTATTTACATAATAATATCAACAATTGCAAAATTAGGCAAAAATTCCCAATATAGTATTATTTACATAATAATGTCAATAATTTCAAAATTAGGCTAATATTCCTAATAATAATATTATTTACATAATAATATTAATAATAGCAAAATTAGGCTAATATTTAGGCCAATATTGTCAATAATAATATTATTTACATAATGATCAATAATCTCAAAATGAGGCTAATATTCCCAATAATAATATTATTTACATAATAATGTCAAAATAATATTATTTACATAATAATGTCAATTATCGCAAAATTAAGCTAATATTCTCAATAATAATATTATTTACATAATAATATCAATAATGGCAAAAATTTAGACTAATATTCCCAATAATAATATTATTTACATGATAATTTCAATAATCACAAAATTAGACCAATATTCCCAATAATAATACTATTTACATAATAATGTCAATAATTACAAATTTAGGCTAATATTCTCAATGATAATATTATTTATATAATAATGTCAATAATCATAGTATTAAGCTAATATTCCCAATAATAATATTATTTACATAATAATGTCAATAATAAAAAAATTTAGACTAATACTTGTCAATAATTTCTATAGATCATGTCTAGTGGTACCCCTCCTGTACCACGTGGTCATAGTTGTGGCCGCGTTCGTGGCCTACCACTTCCAGTAGCGTCGTCTGATGCTTCCCAAGTTAGAAAGCAGTTTTTCGGCCACCCCCACCACTTGACACGGCCGGATCGTTATCTGCCCTGCGGACTCTATATGATGCTGGATTATCTGGAGCTGCACCCGGTAGCTTAGGAGGTAATACATCAGTCTACCACGCCAACAGCTGCTCCACTACCACCACCACCACCACCATGAGCACTAGTCCCCCCACCATCAGCGCGCTAGTATATTGGACGTGAGGTAAATTTGTTTATGAAACTTTTTTTAGTATTATTTTATCTTTAAAATGTCTAATTAACATGTCCTTTCAGGTCTGGCCGCCGCTTCCACGAGCGCATCAATGCGGTGGTGCGGGGATACTTTCCTCACCCATAGCCATGTCTGAGGTAGGTGTCGCCAGAACACCAACATTTCTGGTTCGAGAGCATGAAGGTATTATATTTTAAATTAATTTGGTAATATCTAATAATCTAAATTGTTTAATGAATTTTACTAATATTTTGTTTGATTTTATTATTGTAGATGACCTACTAGCGGATACTGTGACGATGAGTCCATGTTTCGAGTCTTCTTTTTTAGATTCTTGTTACAATTTTTGAACACTAACACGATAATAAGGAATGATAAGACTTATGAAGAATGATGTAGTTGGATGTTCTATTTTACGCCCTGCATGCGTTCAATATTTCCTAAAATGTGATGAATCTATGCACCTGTTGAAATTATGGTTCAAAGTCACGGTATCGATAATAATATCAGTCTTGTATCGCTCCATATCTGTCATGGCTTATTAGAATATTATGGGGCGATATGAATACTACAAACCAAAAGTTCTATAATACAAGTACTTCGATAAAATTAATTATAGAAATTCTTAAAATAAACATACATAATCAGAAGAAAGTGGAATGCCAATGAGGTTGAAACCTTGCATATATGATGATCACAAACTTTGAGACTCTTCTGTGCAAGTCGTGCATGTGCTTTTTGTGCTGCCCTTCTTCTAGCATACTTGCTTTGTTTTATCTTCTTGATTTCCGATGCACATGTTGGCATTTAATTTATCCAGTTATGAATGGATAATCGTTTATGGGCAGATTATGCACATCATCTGATGACTTCTACGAAGGATACAGATGAAAAGGTGCATTTGCTGTGCGAAACTCTTAGTCGATTGAACTATCCCCGAGCAATCTTGTACCTGCAGATGCCATATGTGAACAAGAACGAAGTGTACCTGCAGATGTCATATCAAGTCAAGTATTAGTGGATCGAGCTGAATGTTCAGTTATCAAGTCAAGGTTGATTAATGATATTATTTTGAATTGAATATTATAAAGGCTCTATCAAAATCTTTTGTCCTATAATAAAAAGGAAAAATTCAAGGACCCTCCTGTGAAATTGAAAATATTAAAAAAAACTCCTAAAGAAAATAAAATATCAATTACACCCCTTGTGATATAAAAATATTCAAAAAACCCCATGAGGCCAGAGAGTGTAGTACACGCGTGTTGACTGCAAGTGTTGTTCTAAAATTTTATATATATATATATATATATTATAATTTTGTCCTTACCTCTCCAGAATATATAAATACTTTATTAATAATAAAATTTACTTTATATGTAAATATATAATTATATTATTAATTTTAATATAATACTTTTAATTAAATAATTAAATTAATTAAAATTAAATGACGGCGACGGCTTTGCCCGCCCTCTTCTGCGACAGCGGTCGCCAAACGCAGTGAGGGCAACCACCCTCGCCCATCCATTGAGGGCAATGTCGTCGCCCATGTAGGTGGGTGATTATTATTTTTTAAAATAATATTTTTATTTTTAAAAATTATTATAATAATATATATAATATAATTGTATCCGATGTATCGTCTAACTCATTTTTTAAAACCAAGTAAGACTAAAAATCTCGAATAAATATTTAATTGACATATCATATCATTATTTCAGTAAAAATTAATCAAAAATTTTGAGCTATCAAAGGACTAAATTTCACTAATTTTAAAACTTAATGCATAAAAATTAGGCATAATTATCGAACTAAAATTAATATTGGGCATATTTAACGAATAAAAAAATAATTTTATCCATAATAAAAAACTTAATTTTTAATTATCATAGGTATGTTTTAATTAAAATTTATATAATACACTATACTAATATATTTCCTCATATATATGGAGGGGTATTTTAGTTATTGTCCTTGAAAAAATAGGTCTAGGTTGACTAGGGAGCAGTGTGATTCATTGTTTATAACATATGGGTGATTTTTGATATTTAAATTTTCACAGGGGGCTTTTTGATTTTTTCCCATATAACAGGGGGTCAAAATGAATTTAGCTCTATAATTAAAGGTGTTTGGCATCTTGGACCTTCAAACTTACAAAATCCTCCTAAAATTTTTATTAAACCCAAAATCAAGTCAAATTTCCAATTCTTGACTAACTTTTAAACTTAGCCTATCACTTATAGGTAAGTTGTGTTTCATGAACAAGTGTAAGGTGATGAGTTCAAATCCCATAAGATGTTTGAGTATTTGACTTATTTTATGTGAGTTTATTATAATTTATTTCATTATTCTTTATTATATTCATATATGAATTGAATATTAATATATTGTCAAATTGATGCATTGCGAACAATTCAGTAAGATATTAATAGTATCATGTAATTATCATTTTAATATATATATATATATATATGTATATAGAAACAATAGATGCTCCTAGAAATTTTCAAGATATGAATTAATTTCCAGTCAATATTTGCATTGTTTGACAATTTTTAAATTTCACTAATTGATGGATTAAAATTGTCATGTATAAATAAAGGATGAAATTTAATACTACTAATTATACAAAAAATATGGACTTTTTTCTTATAAAGAGATTTTTTGTACGTTGGACTGTGATGGCACGAGTTTATATGGGTGCGTTGGATACAATAATTTGGATTTGTTTGAATTTAATTGAGTATGGTGCCCTGTTACTACACTTTGGATTATTTAAAAATATGGTAACTTTCGTCCTAAATTAGAACTTGCGATCTGGTCCATTAGTTTTGCAAATTTCATGATTTTATGACATATTTTTCATGAAATTTAAAAATTAGTTGGAAAATCACATGTGCAAGTCATGTATATCTTTAAATTTACGGCAACATAGAACTTGCACGTGCTAATATAGGACAAAATTAGAAATTCCTATCAAAATGTGTCAGCAAGTCGAAAAATTTACCAAGATAATAGATCGAATCACTTTTTGAAGTCCAAAATGCCAAACACCTCTATGACAAAAAGTTTCAATAAAGCCTTTATAATATTCAAATCAAAATGATGCCACTAATCAACCTTATTATCCAAAGGTAACCGATCTTAATCTAGAATTATTTTTGATAACTAAACATTCAGCTTAATTCTCAAATATTTGTAAACATTCTCTGTGTGTTTTCAGATATTAGTGCTTAATAATTTTCATTTGAAATGAAATATTTATTTTAAAAAATTCTTGTGTCATTTCAGACATGGAAAGTAGAAAAAAAATAGAGAAATAATAAACTAAGAAAATTAATAAATTACTAAATTGTTTAGCGAAGTTAATCATTAAAGGAGGCTTTGTATGAAGAGCGTGGCCATGTAGACCCTGCCCCGCCAACTTCGTGCCATCAATTTCTTTAAAGTGTACAAAGGCGTAGTGATGGAAGGGGAACGAGTTAATGCCCATCACTTCTCCCTTAGCGGCAAATAGAGATTTAAACTCAGAATATGTCACTTTTGGTAACAAAATGCCGATCCACAAGTTGTTGGCTGGATTGATCAACCTCTGAGAATCTTTGGAGTCATATCATGGTTCTTGGTAGCTTCTGCCGTTGATTTTATAGGTGATGCCATTAAATGTGTCATGTACAGAGAACAAGATAAATTATGTCTTTACTTTATGATTGTATTATGATAATTTTATTATTGTTTCTATTTTCATTAGTACTCTTTTTTGTTATATATTGCAGAAGTCGATCAATTTTATACAATTTATTACTTAAAATTCTTCATTGTTTATTGATTTTATGCAACTTGCCCCTGAAAAATCCTCCTAAAATCTCTTATTATATCAAACATCATATCAAATTTTGAATTCCTGACTAACTCCTAAACTTTCGGTTAACGATATCCTCAAATTTACACCAGCACAAGACTTGCACGTGCCAATTCTGGATAAGTTTGGAAATTTCTATCAACATGTGCTAGCAAATCATAAAATTTACTAAGATAATAAATCAAATTGTTAGTTTCACTTTTTGAACATCCAAAATGCCAAATACCTCTAATTATAGGACAAAGAATTGCAATATAGCCTTTATAATTTTCAAATCAAAATGATGCCATTAATGAACCTTATTATCTAAAGGTAACAACACGATCTTAATCTTAAATTGCTTGATAACTAAACATTCAGATTGGTCCACAAATATTTTTAAAAGGTTTGTGTGTGTTTAATAATCTCATTTGATATGATACACTCCTTTTAAAAAAGTTTATGTGTCATTTCAAACATGAAAATTAGCAAAATTATAGGACAAAAATACATTAAAGCCTTCAAAAATAGTATTAGCACTAACAAAAAAAGTAGAGAAATTTCAAAATTAAAATTAATAAATCACCTACATAGCGAAATTAATCATTAGAGATTTCCTGTGAAGAATGTGACCTTGCAGACCCTACCTCGCCAACTTCGCTCCCTCAATTTCTTTAAAGTGGACAAAGGCATAGTGATGAAAGGGGAATGAGTTAGTGCCAATCTCTTCTGCATGTGAGGCAAACAAAGATTTTAACCCAGAATCTGTCACTTTTGGGGACAGATTGCCGATCCATAAGTTGTTGGATTGATGAATCTCCTGCCGCAAATATTTGACGGCCGCATCATAGTTCTGTGTAGCTTGCACCACTATTTTAGATGTGGTACCATTAAACAGGTCAAGTATAGAAACAAGATAAATGATGGGTTGTTAGAGTTTCCAATATGAATGAAAGTTGAATAGAAATAGATTTGTGTGCGATGAGGCTGTGGTATTTCTAGTATGTGTATGGGTGGGGTAGTTACTGTAGTATTTTGTTGAATTTGTCTGAGTTTAATGGCATTTGGTGGCTCCTAGTTATACTATGTATTATTTGAAAATATTATAACTTTCACCCAAAATTAAATTAAATTTATAAATTAGTCCTACTACTTAATGATATTTATTAGACTTGTTCTCTATAAACACTAAGAAATATTAGTCTAGCTTTATATTATAGGGTTTCATGCAATTTACCTTATGTGATATTGTAGTTAATCAAATTATCCCTTAAGAGAAAAAAAATCAAATTACCTTCCTATGTTTTTTTTAAATAGAGCAAGTTTTACGTTTCTTTCTGAAAAGGTAAATTACTTCATTTTAAAAAATATAGTGAAGTATCTTACTATTTTTTTTTATAAAGAATAATTTATTCATTTGCAATATTACTTGTAGCAGGTTGCGTGCATTTTTTGTCATTGTTATAAACATTCGTGTGTAATTAATCTTTACTTATTGGTTTGTCAAGCGATTTTATCTTGGATTTTCTTTAGTTGCATTACTTAGTGTTCAATTTTTTTTTTCTTTTCATTGTATTTTATAAAAATAAACTTTGAAATTTTAAAATTATTTATTAATTTTCTGGTGATATGATAAAGTTTATGTCCTCATTTTATGATTGTATGATGATAATTTTATTACACTTTCTACTATCATTATAACTCTTATATATTGCAAGACTCAACCAATTTTATGCAATTTATTGCTTAAAATCTTTCATTGTTTTATTGATTTTAAGCAATTTAACTGAAAAATCCTCCTAAAATCTCTTATTATAGGACAAAAAGTTTTCAATAGAGCCTTTATAATATTCAAATCAAAATGATGCCACTAATTAACCTTATTATCCAAAGGTAACACGATCTTAATCTAGAATTACTTGATAACTAAACATTCAGCTTTCGGTCCACAAATACTTGTAAACATTCTCTGTGTGTTCTTAGATATTAGTGCTTAATAATTTTCACTTGATATGGAACATTTATTTTAAAGAAATTTATTTGTCATTTCAGACATGGAAAGTAGGAAAAAGAAATTGGAAAATAAAAAAAATAAGAAAATTAATAAATTACTAATCGGTTTAGCGAAGTTAATCATTAAAGGCTTCCCATGAAGAATGTGGCCTTGCAGACCCTGCCTCTACAACTTCGTGCCTTCAATTTCTTTAAAGTACACAAAGGCGTAGAAATGGAAGGGGAATGAGTTAATGTTGATCACTTCTTCCTGAGCGACAAACATAGATTTAAACTCACAATCTATCACTTTTGGTGACAAAATGCCGGTCCACAAGTTGTTGGATGGATGGATCACCCTATGAGAATCTTTGATAGTGCATCATGGTTCTGTGTAGCTCCAGCCGTTGATTTTATACGTCGTGCCATTAAATGGGTCATGTATAGAGAATAAGATAAATGATAGGTCGTCGGAGGTTCCGATGTGACTGAAAAGCGAAATAGAAAGAGATCAGTGTGCAACGGGGAGGTGGTGGAGTGAGGTTTTGTAAATATTTAAAAATATCATAACTTTCATTGTAAATTAAATTAAAATTCTAAATTGGTCCTATATGTTATTTATAAATATTCTTGTGTTTCTAATCTAAATTTGTTGATTTTTCAAGCAAATTTGTCTTAGAATTTCTTTTGATACCAAAGTTAATTCTTTCATTTTTGCATTATTTAGTATTCAATTTTTTTCTTATCACTATATTTTATAAAAACAACCCATGCTAAATGACATAATAGTACTCTTTTTGGTTATACATTGCAGAAATCGACCATTTTTATACAAAAATTTACTGCTTCAAATTCTTCATTGTTTTATTGATTTTATGCAACTTGCCCCTAAAAAGTCCTCCTAAAATCTCTTACTATAGTCAACATCATATCAAATTTCGAATTCCTGATTAACATCCTAACTTTCGGTCGACGATATCCTCAAATTCACACCAGGACATGACTTGCACGTGCCAATTTCAAACAAATTCCAAAAATTTTATCAAAATGTGTTAGTAAATATAAAAATTCACTAAGGAATATATCAAACTGTAAATTTCACTTTTTGAATGTTCGATAACGCAAATACCTGTTATTATAGGACAAAACTTTTCAATAGAGCCTTTATAATGTTCAAAACAAAATGATGCCATTAATCAACCTTATTATCTTAACGTAACAACATGATCTTATCCTCAAAAAATTTTATAACTATACATTCAACTTAGTCCACAAATATTTTTAAATATTTTGTGTCTATTTTTTTATATTAGTGCTTAATAATCTCATTTTATATGCGACATTCTTTTTAAAGAAGTTTATGAGTCATTCAAACATGGAAAGTAGGAAAATTGTTGGACAAAAAATAGCCTTCAAAAACTATATTAACACTAACCACAAAAAAAAAAAAAAGTAGAGAAATCGCAAGATAAAAAAAATCAAGAAATTACGTAACTACTTAGCGAAGTTAACCATTAGAGACTTCTTGTGAAGAATGTGGCCTTGCAGACCCTGGCTCGCCAACTTCATGCCCTCGATTTCTTTAAAGTGGACAAAGTCAAAGTGATGAAAGGGGAATGAGTTGTGCTGATCTCTTCTTTATGAGCGGCAAACAGAGATTTTAACTCAAAATCTGTCACTTTTGTGACAAATTGCCGATCCATAAGTTGTTGGATGGATGAATCTCCCGCTGCAAATCTTTGACAGCCGCATCGTGGTATTGTGTGTCTTCCACCGCTGATTTTATAGGTGGTGCCATTAAACAGGTCAAGTACAAAGAATAAGATAAATGATGGGTCATCGGAGGTTTTGATGTGAATCGATAGTTGAATAGAAATAGATTTATGTGCAATAGGGATGTGGTGGTGTGAGGTTCTGTAAGTGTATGGGGGTTGGTTACTGCAGTCTTTTGTTAGATTTGTCTGAATTTAACGGCATTTGGTGGCTCCTGGTTGTACTCTGTTATTCACCCAAAATTAAATTAAGATTCTAAATTGGACCTATATATTATTTATCATAAACATTCTTTTGTTTCTAATTTTAATTTGTTGATATTTCAAGCAATTTTATCTTGAAATTTCTTGACTCTAAAGTTAATGCTTTCATTTTTGCATTGCTTAATTAGTCTTTAATTGTTTTTCTTATCATTATATTTTATAACATCAAGCTTTGAAATCTTAAAATGATTTATTAATTCCATGTTATTGATATGATAAAGTTTATGTCTTCATTTTTATGATTTTATTATGATAATTTTATTACTCTTTCTATTATCATTGTTACTCTTTTTTGTTATGTATTGCAGGAGTCGACCAAATTTTTACAATTTACTGCTTCAAAATTCTGTTTTATTGTTCTATTGATTTGATGCAACTTGTCCATGAAAAGTCCTCCTAAAATATCATATTATAGCCAACTTCATGTCAAATTTTGAAGTCATGACTAACTTCTAAACATTTAGTGAACGATATCCTCAAATTTACGCCCGTGCTAATGTCGATCAAATTTGGAAATTTCTTTCAAAATGTGTTAGCAATAGCAAATTTACTAAAATAATAGATGAAATTATAACTTTCACTTTTTGAAGGTCCAAAATGCCAAATACCTCTTATTATAGGACAAAAAAATTCAATAGAGCCTTTATAATATTCAAATCAAAATGATGCAATTAATCAACCTTATTATCTAAAGGTAACAAGATCTTAATCCTGAATTGCTTGATAACTAAATATTCGGCTTGATCCACAAATATGTATAAATATTTTGTGTGTGTTTTTTGATATTAGTGCTTAAAAAGCTCATTTAATTTGCGACATTCCTTTTAAAGAAGTTTATATGTCATTTCAGATATGGAATGCAGCGAAATTACAGAACAAATAATATATTTAAGCCTTCAAAAACAGTATTTACACTAACAAAAAATAATAGAGAACTCATGAAATAAAAATAATAATAATCACCAACCTATTTACGAAGTTAATCATTAGAGGCTTCCTATGTAGGATGTGGCCTTGCAGGCCCTGCCTCACCTTCTTTGCGCCCTTGATTTCTTTAAAGTGGACAAAGGCATAGTGATGAGAGGGGAATGAGTTAATGCCAATCACTTCTCCATGAGCGGCAAATGGAGATTTCTAACTCAGAATCTACCACTTTTGGTGATAAATTTATGATCCATAAGTTATTGGATGGATGAATCCCTAGCTGCAAATCTTTCACGGCTGGATTGTGGTTCTATGTACCTTCCGCCACTAATTTTACAGGTCGTGCCATTAAACTGGTCAGGTACAGAGAACAAGATAAATGATAGGTTGTAGGAGGTTCCCATGTGAATGAAAAGCTAAATAGGAAGAGATTTGTGGTGCAATTGGGATATGGTGGAGCGAGGGTTTGTAATTAAGTGCATGGACAGGTGGTTACTATAATATTTTATTGGATTGTTTTGAATTTAATAGAATTTGGTGGCTCTGGTTGTACTCTATATTATTTGAAATCTTAAAATTATTTATTCATTTCATGTTATTAATAGGATAAAGTTTATGTCCCCACTTTATGATTGTATTATGATAATTTTATTACTCTTTCTATTGACATTATTACTCTTTTGTGTTATATATTGCAGGAGTTGACTAATTTTATCCTCAAATTTACACGAGCACATAACTTGCACGTGCTAATTTTGGACAAATTTGAAATTTTCTATCGAAATATGTTAGCAAATTGCAAAATTTACTTAGATAATAGATCAAATTGTAAGTTTCACTTTCTGAAGGTTCAATAGAACCTTTATAATATTATATTCAAAATGATATATACCATTAGTGAACCTTATTGTCTAAAGGTAACACGATCTTAAGAATTACTTGATAACTAAATGTTCAACTTGGTTCCTAAATATTTGTAAATATTCTCTTCAAAAGATAAATATTTGTAAAAATATTCTATGTGTTTTTTTAGATATTAGTGCTTAATAATCTCATTGATATGCAACTTTTCTTGTATAGAAGCATATATATCATTTAGACATGGAAAGTAGAATATTGAACTGTTAGTATGTTAGAATTTCATCCCCCTTAAATAACATATGATTAAGAAAAGCACTCTCCCATAATGTATGATTAGCTACAAGTGCTTAAACCATTAAGAGATAAATCTGCTAGTTATAAACAGATTCAAGTTGTTCAATCAAAGTTAGCATTTCAACAGATGCATCATATTTTAGAAAATATTGCACGCACTGCAAAAAATAGAACATCGAACTACATCATTCTTCATTAATCATTCGTATTACCCTGTTAGTTTCCAAAAATTGGAAATAGAATCTACAGAAAAACAACGACTCCTAGTTCTTTGAGCATGTCGAACCACCAAATATCTATCTTAGATTGGATTGAACAACTAAATTTTTGACCCATAAATTTAGCAGCATTCAACTAATTACTATCAAATCATAGCTTCTATTTCGAGTAACAATCCAAAACTCAACACTCTATCAAGTCATTCACATTCTCATTGTAATCAAAAGGAGAAAAAAGAAAGAAGTAATAACTTGGCATGTGTAGTTGTATTATGTTTCCTTAAAAATAATGGTGATGGCCATGAAAGTGTAGCGGCTGTCCAGCATCTCCGGAAGCCAGGCTCAAGAAAGAGGAAGACACGCTATCTATACAACAAGCTTTTATAAGTGAAAATCCACTTTCTTATGCATATGTATTTTTTATGTGTCCAGCTGTTAATTGTTAAGTTTGACAGGTGTCCAAGTTGGTTGGGGTTCAAGGTGCATAGTGGGCTGGGTCGGTTCAAGACCGAGATGAACCAGCCTAAAAAAGTCCACCCTAGGACCGACCCGCTATTATTCATGGTCGATCTTAGGGAAGTCTTGGAGCTTTAAGTATGCCCTAATTGTGTCCATTTTTAAACCCAATTGTGCCCGGTTGAGGCCCTAACCAAGCCCAAACCAATCTGGCATTAGGTACACATGTGTTTGTTTCATTTTCTTATGATATTGAAGTGCTCTTATACAAAATTACTTAAATTTATAATTATCTTATGAAATAAATAAATAATAAATTAGATCACATAAAAATTTATATATAGAAAAATAATAGTTAAGAATATATAATCTTTTTAAAAAAAGGTCCAACAAGCCCGGTCCAAGGCTAGGTGGTCCCAAGCCATTGGGTTGGGATGGTCCCAAGTAATGATTCTTGGGACCGGCCAAGGACTGGCATGGTCCCAAACAAGCCTAGGCCAAACCAACCCGCTTTTTAATTGGTTCAATCCGGTCTTGGGTTGGGTTAGCCAAGCTTGGCCTATTACGCATCTTGAGTTGGGGTTAGTTAGGTTTTTAGTTGATTATTCCTTTTTTCTCGCTGTTTTTGGACGTATTTTTAAAGTCGAGCTTTCTTGAGCTCACTACTGAGAATAATTGAATACAATCAATACACAGGAATTTTTGCTTATAACATTCCATGGCTTCAATAAATTTTTTCACTGCAATTACAGTTTTCAACATGGTATCAGAGCCTTCTTTTGAAGGTCTCTGCATACTTCTCTCATCAATGTACAAACCACGTTCGATTATATTCCTCAATGGCGCCCAGAGGTTCAGAGGCAATGGAAGGGAATGTTATGGGAATCAAAGTGCAATTGTAAACCAAACAACGGTAGATATGACTCTTATTGAAAATACCAAAAAATGCGAGTGGATCGGCCCAAGAATGCGCAAGCGGAAGCGGTAATGCGAAAATTCGTAAATAAAAACGAAATAATATAAAACCATAATTCCAAGGGGTGTACCCTTGGAGTTTCCGATGATTCAATATAGTTAATCACAATACCAATAAAGTTACACGGGGCTAATGGTAAAAGGAAAAAAATGAGAGGTACATAAATTATAAATCAAAAGTTACCTCTTTGATTTGATTTACTTCGAACCTCCTTCATTTGGTTTGTTCACGCAATGCTTCAACTTAGAGGCCCTCTAAAGCTACATCTATACCACACTAGAATTGGGATCCCTCAACTCAATTTGCTAGAAAAGAAATTGGAAAAAAAAAAACAGCAAGTGTGTATTGGAGAGGGGCGGTCGAGTGGATGTATTAGAATGTGTCTAGGTTCATCCTATCATCCATAAGGTAATAAAATCCTTTATTTTAAATAAAAGATGACTAACATGGCACTTTCCAAAAGTGAATTTGTTAGTCAATACTTTCCTTTTTTAAGATTTTCCACCAACTTAGTTATGGGTTTGTATTGGCCGATTTTATTAAATAAAATACAAGGCCCAATAATTTTAATTAAATCTAATTTAATTAAAGCTAACTTAATTAAGTCCATCATATATTTAATCCAATTAAATATATGAGTCCAATAAGCTTTTATTAATTAATAAGTTTAACTTATTAAATAATAAGGGCAAGCCCAATATAAATTAATCTTATTAATTTATTCTTGGGCTCCTCCACCCAATGGACCCCTCTCATTAATAAGTAATTCAGTTACTTATGGAATTAATTTCTAATTAATTCGTCGTCCCTTCTCAGTGATTTGTGTGTAACTCTTTAAGTTCACCTTTCAGCTAGACTTGGGCTGGTATTAAATACTATTATTAATTAAATCTAATTTAATTAGTAATTCTGGATCAACCGTTTATCAAGAAATCCCATCACCATGGCTGGTTGTCTAGCAATAGTCCATGGCACTAGAGATTAGGCGAATATCCATATGAACTTTTAGACTCTCCAGTCCATACGGGTACGGTCCTTCTGTCTACCGTCTGCCGGCCTTAGTCTAGGGCATGGAATTGGGTTTCTGTTCCCATCCTCGACTAGACGTCTTGCTTAATATTGAGAGCCAAATTGCTCAATATAGGAACCTCTTTTTCCTATTCGATCAATTAATGACCACAATTTTATAGAGCGTAAACGCATCTCCAAGTGCATAGGAGATACCTTTGTCACATTTTGACTATACTGGACAAGTCCTCTTCTTGGAACTCACCATTCTCGCTACATGCTTTGACTGTACTGGACAAGGCTTATGATGACCATGTTTGGGATGATCACCTCTTGAAAAATCCAAGATACAGTCATCGATGCACGTGACTGCATAATTCCTCAAGTTTGAGGACTACTCCTGTACTATC
Organism: Sesamum indicum; assembly: GCF_000512975.1. Taxonomy (NCBI): domain Eukaryota; kingdom Viridiplantae; phylum Streptophyta; class Magnoliopsida; order Lamiales; family Pedaliaceae; genus Sesamum; species Sesamum indicum. The sequence continues at coordinate 120,157 of NW_011628090.1, read as the reverse complement.
GAATCTAGGGATTCGAATCATACTGATCAAGCCTCCGAGGCTTCCATATGACCATCCCCGTGAGTCAGTTCAGTCGATTCGACACCTAGCCAATCAACCCATTAAGATTGCATAGACGTCCCACGCTGTCGTCGATTAAACACGACACTCATCAAATGAATGCGACTCTTAGTGCAAGTCTTTATAGAACACTCGATGCCCATTCTCGCGGTCCTCGACTTAGAACACTTCAGACCCTAGACAGTTAGTTTCATGACCGCCATCCAATGCGCAGTCCAACTGTTGTACGATTGTTAAAGTGGTCTGTGGGCTTTATTGTGATGTTTGAAAGAAATACAAATAAATGTGTAATGAGCACAACAAATGAAATGATATCAAAGAACACTAATTTTATTCACTGAATAATATTATATAAAATTGAGTTATTGGCAGAATAGATTACAAGTGTGCCAATCTAATTGGCTTTCATGTCATATATTCTAACACTTACAGCTTTATTCATCCGACCATCCTGCCTGGATAGCAGCTCTTGCTGCAAAAATGAAGCTGAAATTTATATATATGGAAGCTTGATCCGACTTGCCAAAGTTTCAGAGGAGTTTAAGAAATGGTATCGTATTCATTCTATGTTGACAACTTGGATCCTAAATTCTATTTCAAAGGCATTCATGTATGTGAGTTCAACAAGGGATTTATGGATGGAATTAGAAGCTCGATATGGAAAGAGCAATGGTCCATCAATCTATCAATTACAACGTGAGATCAAATTCATCGTGCAAGGAAATATGTTAGTGACAAATTACTATACCAAATTAAAGAAATTATGGGATAAGTTGGCCTGCTTGGCACCAACTCCTAGATGCGCATGTGTTGGACTCTACCGCTTGTGATAGAAATAAACCTAATAAACTTTCATTAGTTCATTTTAGTTGTAACTCCAGCCAATCTTAGGCAATATCATGTAGTAATGACGTTTGGTATAACGGACAAGGCCATTTGTCCAAGAACTCAATGAAGCATATTTCTTCTACTACCCTGGTCTCCACTTCTTAAAATGTCACCTATAATATCTGTCCCTTAGCTAAACTTCATAGATTACCATTTCATTCCAGCAACATTCACTCCAACTCCATCTTTGATCTTATCATGTCGATATTTGGGGACCTTATAGGCAACGCACAATTTCTGGGTGTCAATTTGTTCTCACTATTGTTGATGATTTTAGTAGAGAAACTTGGACATTTCTAATGAGACACGAGACTCTATATCCTACAGAAATTTTGCATCTTGTTCAGACACAATTTGACAAGAGAATAAAGTGTGACATCAGATAATGGCTGGAATTTCTCAACAAGCGATGTCAAAATTCTTTCATATCCCTGGGATCATTCATCAAAAGAGTTTCACGTACACACCACAACAAAATGGAGTAGTGGACCGTAAGCATAGGCATCTTCAAGAGGTTGCAAATCCATTATGTTTCAGGTTTTACTTCCTAGGAAATTTTTAGGTGATGCCATTATTTCAACTACTTATCTCATAACTAAGTTCCACTCTCCTCTTCTTAATTGTAAAACACCATTTCACATTATATACAACAAGCCAACCTCATATGAACACCTTAAAACATTTAGTTGTCTTTATTTTGTTGTCAATAAATCCAAATTTGATTGGTTTGCCTCTAAATGTATCTTCCTCGGTTACCCCCTTGTCAGAAAGCCTATAAAGTCTATAATCTCGAACCTTACCACACATTTGTGTCGCGCGATGTTAAATTCCATGAATATTTGTTTCTTTTTGCTCATGTTAATCCTACTCTTGCATACTATCCATTGTCAAAGATTCCACTTGCCGCAAATGCTGTTGACCCCATACCTCCGACAAATTTATCCCCACCTAAACCATCTCTCCTACCTTCTTCGCATTCTCATTCTACTACTGTCCCTTACACACAACCTAGAAGGTCACAGAGAGACCATCAGCAACTATCTTTGCTTTATGACTTTGTATGTCATATAGATGATTGTGCCTCTACACCAACTCTTAGAAACTTTACCCCTACATCCTTGAAATTTATGGCATCATTATCTGTTTTGTAGGAACCATGGACTTATAAGCAGGCTTCTATTAGTACCCCATGGGTGAATGCTATGAACCAAAAGCTTTTAGCCTTTGAGAACAATGACATGGACGTTGGTCCTTTGCCTAAAGGGAAGAAGACGATTGGTTGTAAGTGGGTTTTAAAGTTAAATTGAAATATGATTATTCTGTTGATCGATACAAAACCCGACTAGTGGCCAAGGGCAACACCCAGATTGATTACACTGAAAGCTTCTCACTAATTCCTAGAGTTGTTACAGTGCGCTTCGCTTGGTTGTTGCTATAGACTTTCGATGGCCCGTGCACCAGATTGATATAAATAACGACTTTCTTCATGGTCATTTGCAAGAAGAAATTTATATGACCACTCCTAAAGGTTATGTTGTTGATCCAGGCCATGTTTGTCGCCTGAAACGCTCATTGTATGGTTTGAAAGTAGGATTCGCATAAATGGAATCGAAAATTCTCCAACCGAATGGTCTGTTTAGTTTTCATCCTTCTAGCCACGACTATTGTCTTTTCATCAAATATATCGACTGATGATTGCATTGGTCTTTTGGGGTATGTCAATGACTTTCTCGCTATGGTCCCTACAGAAGAATTGATCTCTCAGGTTAAGGTCTATCTTGATGATATTTTTACTATCATGGATTTAGGAATTTCCTTGGGCTCCAAATTGTGGAATCTGCGCACGACACCTCCATTACATTGGCCAAGTATATCTTGGATATTATTACTGATTGTGGGCTTCAGCAGGCACTTTCCGCCGCTACTCCTTTGACACAAGGCATGAAATTACATTCTCATACTGATGCTTACTTGAATGGTCCTAAACCTTATCCCCGTTCAGTGAGGCGTTTGCTCTATTTCAGTTTCACACGCCCTGATATTTCAGAATGCATTCAACAACCTAGTCAATTCCTCCAAAATTCTTATGAGGCTCACTGGCATGCGGTGCTGCATGTGGTTTGCTATTTCAAAGGGTCTCCTACTAAAGACTTTCTCTTTCCTTCCTATCTTGTAACCTACTGTGTTGCAGATTGGCGTTCTTGTGTGGGTTCGCACCATTTTCTGTCTAGGTTTTGTATTTTTTTTGGAGATGCCCTTGTATCCTGGAAAATGAAGAAGCAGTGTACAGTTTCTCGATCATCTGCTGAGGCCGAATATCATAGCATGGGGCCTACAATTTGCAAATTCAAGTGGATCTCTTATATCCTGTGTGATTTTGGGACTGTTGTCCTACGCCCATTCCTTTGCATTGCGATATCTGATCGCCTTACATATCATGGCCAACAAGGTGTCTGATGAATGAACTAAGCACTTGGACATTGACAGTCACATTGTCCTTGATTTTTACAAAGAAGGGTTTCCTTGGTATTTTTGTTCGAAGTTGCAAACAACATGCTAACATGTTTACCAAAATTCTTTTGGGAGCTACCTTCGATTCTTTGTTGTGCAAGTAGGGTTTGATCTTCGGTGATCGACGCTCGACTTTTGGGGAGGATGTTGGAAATAATGGTGATGGCCATGAAAGTGCAACTATAGTCTAGCATCTCCATGATCCAGGCTGAAGACGCGCTATCCATACAACATGTTTTTATATCTAAAAATGCATTTGTCATGCATATATAGTTTTTATGTCTAGCTGTTAATTTTGACAAGTGTTCAAGTTGGTTGGGGTTAGTTAGGTTGTTAGTTAGTTATTCATTTTTCCTGCTGCTTTTGGACTTGAACTTACCGACAAGCTCGCTTGAGTTTACTTCTGAGTAATGATGGCAATGGGGCAGGTCTGGTGCGGGTTTGCCCAGACCTGGACCTTCCCCTCTTCGTAAACCCCGAACCCGTACCTTTCCTCGCCTGGCAAAACCCCAATCCCGCCCTATCCCCTTAAAAGCCCAACCCTGCCAAATCCATCCCGCAAGCCCACCCCATTTCGCCTGATTTTAATTTTTTATTATTTAATTAAATAATATCAATCTCAATTTAGTAATTTATCATACATCTTTTTATCTAAAATGAAATACATAATACACGAATATATTCAATTAATATTTTATTTTTTCAATAAGTAATATTAATTTATATTTAAACAAAACATTTATCTAATTTTTCAATTTCATCGATAAGTAATCTCCAATTTTAATTAATATAGTTTCAAATGAATTATATAATAAAAATAGTACATTCAACTAATTTTTTCTATAAGTAATACTAAATATTATTGTAAACTTAGGTAATCTAACATAACTTTTTTTATCTAAAATAAATTATATAATACAAATAATACATCCAACTATTTTATTTTTGATATTTTGCATATAGAGTTGGATATATGCAAAATTATTTAAAAATTTACCTATACAAACCCTTAGTTAACAATAAATCATGTGAAAAAACTTGCAAAAGTCTTAAATGTTGGGCATATGCCTCTAACATGTTGTTTTGAAGTCAAAGCGGACTAATCATGGGTTTTTTATGGAGTTTTCTTTGAAAAACATGATTTGAAGCTTGAATTTCTTGAAATCCTGCTATCGTAAAAAGACACACCATCGGTGTACTATAAAAAATGGAGAATTTCATATGAGCATTGACAGGATTAAATAGATGAGTTATAAAGCATGAGATCAACCATAAAAATCATAAATTACAAAAAAAATAGATAAATTAAAAGCAGAATGGAGTGCATGCGAACTACACACACTACTACACCTAAAACTACACACTCTTCACACGGAATTCACGTTGACACCGCAGTCGACGAGGATGAAGACAATATGGTGGCGGGGCAGACGGCGGCGAGTTGGGGAATGTTGTTCACGAACATGGAGGGCAGGCGAACAACAACAATGCAGCAGCAACCGATGAAAGATTGGACGGGGATGACGAATAGAGTAATCGAGAAAGTGGATGACGAATTTGTTCATGCACTGAATGATATCCACCGATGTTGGACAGCGAAATATGGAGAAGGCGATAGGAATTCGCAGGAGTTGTTGTTTCGCCGTTGGTGCGCTTGATGGCTGAACAGGCGGCGAAGCATCCTCCTTGCTTGGCGTCGTCGCTACAGATCTCTAAAAATAGGGCTATTGCAGATTTGATATGGGGGTCTCTGTGGTGCTGCTAGCGACGTGAGATGAAACTGCCATGGTTGCGCAGGCAATTACTCCTAGCCTAGATCGGATACAGAACATTGGAGAACCGGACTTGATGGTGATGATCCCTACTGCAAATACTGCAACCACTGCATAGATTGCATCGGCGACTAGACAGGCTGAAACTGCTAAAACCACCGTTGCAACAGTTTCAGCCTTTAAAGTAACGCTGCTGGAATTGCCTACTGCCGACGTTGTTTCTGTTGATGCTGCGAATGCACATCACTGCAGCTACAATGTCACAATTACGGATATCTTTGCCCATCGAAATCTTCGTCGGTAATGTGCCACTTCAACCTTGTTTGAACTTCATGAATTATTACGATAAAATTGCCAATATTTTCCATAATTCATCTCGAAAAAATATTAACTTATGTTCCACCTATGAAGCAAAATGGTGAAATTATTGTACGACCCACGTTGGATATGGTTTGAGATGGTTCACATTGCTGGAATGCGACAACAATGTGTTATTTTTTGGGCAAAAGACCGTATATTCATCATGTAAAAGACTATGTCAAATCTATTTGGCCATGGTTAATAGATGGCCACAACAAATGAATTTTTTTTCTTCCGATTCAAAAGTATAGTGGCAATGGAAGAAGTTATAGAGGGCAGACCATGGTTGTTCCAAGGACAACCAATCGTGCTGCAGAAATGGTAATCGGGCATGGTCCTACATAAGCTGAAACATACCCAAGTCCCAGTTTGGGTTATACTTCAACACTTGCCAGTTGAATTGTGGACTAATGATGGCTTGAGTACGGTGGCAAGTGGCATTGGATGACCTCTTTATCCGGATGCGATAACACGCACATGCACGAGATTGGATTTCGCTTGTGTATGTGTCATGCTTGACATCAATGCCAAACTCCCGAAGCATTTGGTTATTATGTCGCCAACAGAGGAAGGTGGGGAAATTTGCATGCAAGGTTGACGTAGAATACGAGTGGCTGCCCTCTAAATGCACCACTTGCATGACTCTCGGACATGCCACGAAGGATTGCCCTTCCATGAAAGCACCGAAACCGCCGGTCAATATTTATGTGCAGAAAGAACGAGTGCAGCCGCCCATAGCTGAATCAGGTAAGGCCATGGAAGAAGACAAGAATAACTCATTTGGAGATATTAATCATCAGCCTATTGTATCTCAGACTCTCAGTACCCCTATCACACAAGGAATCAACGAAGGAAGGAACAAGGGTAAGGAGTTAGTCATCTTTAATACTTTTGATGCAACTTGCCCCTAAAAAGTCCTCTTAAAATCTCTTATTATAGTCAACATCATATCAAATTTCGAATTCCTGATTAACATCCTAACTTTCGGTCGACGATATCCTCAAATTCACACCAGGACATGACTTGCACGTGCCAATTTCAAACAAATTCCAAAAATTTTATCAAAATGTGTTAGTAAATATAAAAATTCACTAAGACAATATATCAAACTGTAAATTTCACTTTTTGAATGTTCAATAACGCAAATACCTCTTATTATAGGACAAAACTTTTCAATAGAGCCTTTATAATGTTCAAAACAAAATGATGCCATTAATCAACCTTATTATCTTAACGTAACAACATGATCTTATCCTCAAAAAATTTTATAACTATACATTCAACTTAGTCCACAAATATTTTTAAATATTTTGTGTGTATTTTTTTATATTAGTGCTTAATAATCTCATTTTATATGCGACATTCTTTTTAAAGAAGTTTATGATTCATTCAAACATGGAAAGTAGCAAAATTGTTGGACAAAAAATAGCCTTCAAAAACTATATCAACACTAACCAAAAAAAAAAAGTAGAGAAATCGCAAGATAAAAAAAATCAAGAAATTACGTAACTACTTAGCGAAGTTAACCATTAGAGACTTCTTGTGAAGAATGTGGTTTTGCAGACCCTGGCTTGCCAACTTCATGCCCTCGATTTCTTTAAAGTGGACAAAGGCATAGTGATGAAAGGGGAATGAGTTAATGCTCATCTCTTCTTTATGAAAGGCAAACAAATATTTTAACTCAAAATCTGTCACGTTCGTGACAAATTGCAGATCCACAAGTTGTTGGATGGATAAATCTCCCACTGCAAATCTTTGACAGCCGCATCGTGGTATTGTGTGTCTTCCACCACTAATTTTACAGGTGGTGCCATTAAACAAGTCAAGTACAGAGAACAAGACAAATGATGGGTCATTGGAGGTTTTGATGTGAATGAATAGTTGAATAGAAATAGTTTTATGTGCAATGGGGATGTGGTGGTGAGAGGTTCTGTAAGTGTACGGGCGTTGGTTACTGCAGTCTTTTGTTAGATTTGTCTGAATTTAATGGCATTTGGTGGCTCCTGGTTGTACTCTGTTATTCACTCAAAATTAAATTAAAATTCTAAATTGGACCTATAATATTATTTATCATAAACATTCTTGTGTTTCTAAGTTTAATTTGTTGATTTTTCAAGAAATTTTATCTTGAAATTTCTTGACTTTAAAGTTAATGCTTTCATTTTTGCATTGCTTAGTCTTTAATATTTTTTTTCTTATCATTATATTTTATAGCATCAAGCTTTGAAATCTTAAAATGATTTATTAATTCCATGTTATTGATATGATAAAGTTTATGTCTTCACTTTTATGATTGTATTATGATAATTTTATTACTCTTTCTATTATCATTGTTACTCTTTTTTGTTATATATTGCAGGAGTCGACCAAATTTTACAATTTACTGCTTAAAAATTGTTAATTGTTTTATTGATTTGATGCAACTTGTCAATGAAAATTCCTCCTAAAATCTCATATTGTAGCCAACATCATGTCCAATTTCGAATTCATGACTAACTTCTAAACATTTAGTCAACTATATCCTCAAATTTATGCCAGTGCTAATTTCGGTCAAATTTGGAAATTTGTTTCAAAATGTGTGAGCAATAGCAAATTTACTAAAATAATGGATCAAATTATAATTTTCACTTTTTGAAGGTCCAAAATGCCAAATACCTCTTATTATCGGACAAAAAAATTCAATAGATCATTTACAATATCCAAATCAAAATGATGAAATTAATCAACCTTATTATCTAAAGGTAACAAGATCTTAATCCTGAATTGCTTGAAAACTAAATACTCGGCTTGGTCTACAAATATTTATAAATATTTTGTGTGAGTTTTTTTATATTAGTGCTTCAAAAGCCCATTTGATTTGCGACATTCCTTTTAAAGAAGTTTATTATGTCATTTCAGACATGGAATGCAATGAAATTACAACACAAATAACATATTTAAGCCTTCAAAAACAGTAGTTACACTAACAAAACAGAATAGAGAAATCATGAAATAAAAAAATTAATAATGACAAACCTGTTTACGAAGTTAATCATTAGAGGCTTCCTATGAAGAATGTGGCCTTGCAGGCCCTGCCCCACCTTCTTTGCGCCCTTGATTTCTTTAAAGTGGACAAAGGCTTAGTGATGAGAGGGGAATGAGTTAATGCCGATCACTTCTCCATGAGCGGCAAATGGAGATTTTAACTCAGAATCTACCACTTTCGGTGATGAATTGCTGATCCATAAGTTATTGGATGATGAATCCCCAGCTTCAAATCTTTCACGGGTGCATTGTGGTTCTATGTACCTTCTGCCGCTAATTTTACAGGTAGTGCCATTAAACGGGTCAAGTAAAGAGAACAAGATAAATGATGGGTTGTAGGAGGTTCCCATGTGAATGAAAAGCTGAATAGGAAGAGATTTGTGGTGCAATTGGGATATGATGGAGCGAGGGTTTGTAATTAAGTGCATGGGTAGGTGGTTACTATAATATTTTGTTGGATTGTTTGGAATTTAATGGAATTTGGTGGCTCTGGTTGTACTCTGTATTATTTGAAATCTTAAAATTATTTATTAATTTCATATTAATAATATGATAAAGTTTATGTCCTCACTTTATGATTGTATTATGATAATTTTATTACACTTTCTATTAACATTATTACTCTTTTGAGCTATTTATTGCAGGAGTTGACCAATTTTATACAATTTACTGCTTAAAATTCTTCATTGTTTTATTGATTTTATGCATCTTGCTACTGAAAAATCCTCCTAAAATCTCTTATTATAGCCAACATCATGTCAAATTTTTTAATTCCTTACTAACTTGTCAACAATATCCTCAAATTTACATCAGCACATAACTTGCACGTGCTAATTTTGGGCAAATTTGAAATTTTCTATCGAAATATGTTAGCAAATCCCAAAATTTACTTAGATGATAGATCAAATTGTAAGTTTCACTTTCTGAAGGTTCAATAAAGCCTTAATAATATTATATTCAAAATGATATGTCATGAATGAACCTTATTGTCTAAAGGTAACACGGTCTTAAGAATTAATTGATAACTAAATATTCAACTTGGTCCATAAATATTTGTAAATATTCTCTTCAAAAGATAAATATTTGTAATAGTATTCTCTGTGTTTTTTTTAGATATTAGTGCTTAATAATTTCATTGATATGCAACTTTTCTTGTATAGAAGTATATGTGTCATTTCAGACATGAAAAGTAGAAAATTGAACTGTTAGTATGTTAGAATTTCATTCCCCTTAAATAACATATGATTAAGAAAAGCACTCTCCCATAATGTATGATTAGCTACAAGTCCTTTTTCTCTTTCCAATCAGTGCTTAAACTATTAAGAGATAAATCTGCTAGTTATAAACAGATTCAAGTTGTTCAATCAAAGTTAGCATTTCAACAGGTGCATCATATTTTAGAAAATATTGCACGCACTGCAAAAAATAGAACATCGAACTACATCATTCTTCATTAATCATTCGTATTACCCTGTTAGTTTCCAAAAATTGGAAATAGAATCTAAAGAAAAACAACGGCTCTTAGTTCTTTGAGCATGTCGAACCACCAAATATCTATCTCAGATTGGATTGAGCAAATAAATTTGTACGACCTATAAATTTAGCAGAATTTAACTAATTACTGTGAAATTATAGCTTCTATTTTGAGTAACAATCCAAAACTCAACACTCGATTAAGTCATTTATGTTCTCATTGTAATCGAAAGGAGAAAAAAGAAAGAAGTCATAGCTTGTCATGTGTAGTTGTATCTTGCTTCGTTGGAAATAATGGTGATGGCCATGAAAGTGCAGCGGCAGTCCAGCATCTCTGGAGTCCAGGCTCGAGAAAGAGGAAGACACGCTATCCATAGAACAAGCTTTTATAAGTGAAAATGCACTTTTTTATGCATATGTATTTTTTATATGTCCAGCTGTTAATTGTTAAGTTTGACAGGTATCGGGAAGTTGGTTGGGCTTCAAGGTGCATTGTGGGCTGGGTCGGTTCAAGACCGAGATGAACCAGCCTCAAAAAGTCCACCCTGGACCGGCCCTCTACTTTTCATGGTCGGTCTTAGGGCAGTCTTGGAGCTCTAAGTGTGCCCCAATTGAGTGGGGTAGTTATTATAGTTTTTTGTTGAATTTGTCTGAGTTTAATGGCATTTAGTGGCTCCTAGTTATACTATGTATTATTTGAAAATATTATAACTTTCACCCTAAATTAAATTAAATTTATAAATTAGTCCTACTACTTAATGATATTTATTAGACTTGTTCTCTATAAACACTAAGAAATATTAGTCTAGCTTTATATTATAGGGTTTCATGCAATTTAACTAATGTGATATTGTAGTTAATCAAATTGTCCCTTAAGAGAAAAAAAAATCAAATTACCTTCCTATGTTTTTTTTTTTTAAATAGAACAATTTTTACGTTTCTTTCTGAAAAGGTAAATTACTTCATTTTAAAAAATATAGTGAAGTATTTTACTATTTTTTTCATAAAGAATAATTTGTTCATTTGCAATATTACTTACAGCAGGTTGAGTGCATTTTTTTTCATTGTTATATACATTCGTATGTAATTAATCTTTATTTATTGATTTGTCAAGCAATTTTATCTTGGAATTTCTTTAGTTGCATTACTTAGTGTTCAATTTTTTTTTCTTTTCATTGTATTTTATAAAATTAAACTTGGAAATTTTAAAATTATTTATTAATTTTGTGCTATTGATATGATAAAGTTTATGTCCTCATTTTATGATTGTATGATAAATTTTATGTCCTCATTCTATTACACTTTCTACTATTATTATAACTCTTATATATTGCAAGACTCAATCAATTTTATGCAATTTACTGCTTAAAATCCTTCATTGTTTTATTGATTTTAAGCAATTTGACTGAAAAATCCTCCTAAAATCTCTTATTATAGGACAAAAAGTTTTCAATAGAGCCTTTATAATATTCAAATCAAAATGATGCCACTAATTAACCTTATTATCCAAAAGTAACACGATCTTAGTGCTTTGTAAACATTCTCTGTGTGTTTTTAGATATTAGTGCTTAATAATTTTCACTTGATATGCAACATTTATTTTAAAGAAATTTATTTGTCGTTTCAGACATAGAAAGTAGGAAAAATAAATTGGAAAATAAAAAAATAAGAAAATTAATAAATTACTAATCGATTTAGCGAAGTTAATCATTAAAGGCTTCCCATGAAGAACGTGGCCTTGCAGACCCTGCCTCGCCAACTTTGTGCCCTCAATTTCTTTAAAGTACACAAAGGCGTGGAGATGGAAGGGGAATGAGTTAATGCTGATCACTTCTCCCTGAGCGACAAACAGAGATTTAAACTCACAATCTATCACTTTTGGTGACAAAATACAGGTCCACAAGTTGTTGGATGGATGGATCACCCTTTGAGAATCTTTGACAGTGCATCATGGTTCTGTGTAGCTCCAGCCGTTGATTTTATACGTGATGCCATTAAATGGGTCATGTACAGAGAACAAGATAAATGATAGGTCGTCGGAGGTTCCGATGTGACTGAAAAGCGAAATAGAAAGAGATTAGTGTGTAACGGGGATGTGGTGGAGTGAGGTTTTGTAAATATTTAAAAATGTCATAACTTTCACTGTGAATTAAATTAAAATTCTAAATTGGTCCTATATGTTACTTATTAAAAACATTCTTGTGCTTCTAATCTAAATTTGTTGATTTTTCATGCAAATTTGTCTTGGAATTTTTTTTGATACCAAAGTTAATTCTTTCATTTTTGCATTACTTAGTATTCAATTTTTTTCTTATCACTATATTTTATAAAATCAAACCATGCTAATGACATGATAAAGTTTATGTCCTCACTTTATGATTGTATTATGATAATTTTTTATTACTCTTTCTATTATTATTATTACTCTTTTTGGTTATATATATATATTGCAGAAGTTGACCATTTTTATACAAAAATTTATTGCTTAAAATTCTTCATTGTTTTCTTGATTTTATGCAACTTGCCCCTAAAACATCCTCCTAAAATCTCTTATTATAGTCAACATCATATCAAATTTTGAATTCCTGATTAAAATCCTACTTTCGGTCGACGATATCCTCAAATTCATACCAACACATGACTTGCACGTGCCAATTTCTAACAAATTCAAAATTTTTTATCAAAATGTGTTATAAAAATTCACTAAGCCAATATATCAAATTGTAAGTTTCAACTTTTTAAGGTTCAATAACGATAAATACCTCTTATTATAGGACAAAACATTTCAATAGAGCCTTTATAATGTTCAAATCGAAATGACGCCATTAATCAACCTTATTATCTAAACATAACACCACGATATTAATCTCAATTTTCTTTATAACTAAACATTCAAATTAGTCCACAAATATTTTTAAATATTTTGTGTGTGTTTTCTGATATTAGTGCTTAATGATCTCATTTGATAAGCGACATTCCTTTTAAAGAAGTTTATGGGTCATTCAAACATGAAAAGTAGCAAAATTGTTGGACAAAAATTAGCCTTAAAAAATTGTATTAACACTAACCAAAAAAAAGTAAAGGTAGAGAAATCGCAAAATAAAAAAATCAAGAAAGTACCTATCTACTTAGCAAAGTTAACCATTAGAGGCTTCTTGTGAAGAATGTGGCCTTGACCTTGCCTCGCCAACTTCATGCCTTGGATTTCTTTAAAGTGGATAAAGGCATAGTGATGAAAGGGGAATGAGTTGATGTTGATCTCTTCTTTATGAGCGGCAAACAGAGTTTTTAACTCAAATCTGTCACTTTTGTGACAAATTGCCAATCCAAAAGTTGTTGGATGGATGAATCTCCCGTCGCAAATCTTTGACGGCCGCATCGTGGTATTGTGTGTCTTCCACAGCTGATTTTATAGGTGGTGCTATTAAACAGGTCAAGTACAGAGAACAAGATAAATGATGGGTCATCGGAGGTTTTGATGTGATTGAATAGTTCAATAGAAATAGATTTGTGTGCAATAGGGATGTGGTGGTGTGAGGTTCTGTAAGTGTAAGGGGGTTGGTTATTGTAGTCTTTTCTTAGATTTGTCTGAATTTAATGGCGTTTGGTGGCTCCTGGTTGTATCTTGTTATTTACCCAAAATTAAATTAAAATTTTAAATTGGACCTATATATTATTTATCATAAATATTCTTGTGTTTCTAATTTTAATTTGTTGATTTTTCAAGCAATTTTATCTTGAAATTTCTTGACTCTAAAGTGTATGCTTTCATTTTTGCATTCCTTAGTCTCAATTTTTTTTCTTATCATTATATTTTATAATATCAAACTTTGAAATCTTAAAATTAGTTATTAATTCCATGTTATTGATATGATAAAGTTTATATCCTCACTTTTATGATTGTATTATGATAATTTTATTACTCATTCTATTATCATTGTTACTCTTTTTTGTTATATATTGCAGGAGTCGACCAAATTTTTACAATTTACTGGTTTAAAATTCTTCATTGTTTTATTGATTTGATGCAACTTGTCCATGAAAAATCCTCCTAAAATCTCATATTGTAGCCAACGTAAAATGTCGAATTCATGACTAACTTCTAAATATTCAGTCAACGATATCCTCAAATTTACGCCAGTGCTAATTTCGGTCAAATTTGGAAATTTCTTTCAAAACATGTTAGCAATAGAAAATTTACTAAAATAATAGATCATATTATAACTTTCACTTTTTTAAGGTACAAAATGCCAAATACCTCTTATTATAGATTAAAAATATTCAATAGAGCCTTTATAATATTCAAATCAAAATAATGCAATTAATCAACCTTATTACCTAAAGGTAACAAGATCTTAATCCTGAATTGCTTGATAACTACACATTCGGCTTGGTTCACAAATATTTTTAAACATTTTGTGTGTGTTTTTCAATATTAGTGCTTAAAAAGCTCATTTGATTTGCGACATTCCTTTTAAAGAAGTTTATATGTTATTTCAGATATGGAATGCAGCAAAATTAGAGAACAAATAATATATTTAAGCCGTCAAAAATAGTATTTACACTAACAAAAAACAATAGAGAAAATCATGAAATAAAAAAAAATAATAATCACCAACCTGTTTACGAAGTTAATCATTAGAGGCTTCCTATGAAGAATGTGGCCTTGCAGGCCCTGCCTCACCATCTTTGCACCCTCGATTTCTTTAAAGTGGACAAAGGCTTAGTGATGAGAGGGGAATGAGTTAATGCTCAAAATCTATCACTTTTTATGACAAATTACCGATCCATAAGTTGTTGGATGGATGAATTCCCAGTTGCAAATCTCTCACGGTTGCATTTTGGTTCTATGTACCTTTCGCCGCTAATTTTACAAATTGGTGCCATTAAACGGGTCAGGTACAGAGAACAAGATAAATGATAGGTTGTAGGAGTTCCCATGTGAATGAAAAGCTGAATAGGAAGAGATTTGTGGTGCAATTGGGATATGGTGGAGTGAGGGTTTGTAATTAAGTGCATGGGCGGGTGGTTACAATAATATTTTGTTGGATTGTTTTGAATTTAATGGAATTTGGTGGCTCCTGGTTATACTCTGTATTATTTGAAATCTTTAAATTATTTATTAATTCCATGTTATTAATATGATAAAGTTTATATCCTCACTTTATGATTGTATTATGATAATTTTATTACTCTTTCTATTAATATTATTACTCTTTTGTGTTATATATTGCAGGTATTGACCAATTTTATACAATTTACTGCTTAAAATTCTTCATTGTTTTATTGATTTTATGCAACTTGCTGTTGAAAATTTTAGTTTGAGCTAGGCAGCTAGGAGCGGGCCGAACGCAGTGGTCAGGTAGCCTGGTTGCTGGTTGGTTTGAGTTATGAGCTAAATCGAAGGACTGAGTGATCCTCTGGTGAGGAGCACGAAGGAGTGACTGAATGTGGTAATGCAACTGAGCCGGGGGGTCACAGGGGGGAAAACTAAACGCATCATCCCTTAAAAGGCCTCAACCCTCTTGCCCTATGTTGCTATTGTCTTGCTGTCTTATTGCTATCTCTCCCTTTCTTCTTTTGTTGCCCTTCCTTATGTAGCTAAGGAGCTTTTCAGCCCTATATGCCTTATTCTCCGCCCTAAACTATATGCCTTAATCTTGTTCCTTTGCCCAGATTATGAAATGAAAACGCGCCTTGGTCTTCCCGTACGGAGCCACGGTCCCTCCTAAAATCTCTTATTATAGCCAACATCATGTCAAAATTTTGAATTCCTTACTAACTTCTAAACTTTCAGTCTACAATATCCTCAAATTTACACCAGCACACGACTTGCACGTGCTAAATTTCGACAAATTTAAAATTTTCTATCAAAATATGTAGCAAATTGCAAAATTTACTTAGATAATCGATCAAATTGTAACTTTCACTTTTTGAAGGTTCAATAGAGCCTTTATAATATTATATTCAAAATGATATATGCCATTAATGAACCTTATTGTCTAAAGGCAACAACATCTTAATCTAGAATTACTTTATAACTAAATATTCAACTTGGTCCATAAATATTTGTAAATATTCTATGTGTTTTTTTTAGATATTTGGGCTTAATAATCTCATTTGATATGCAACCTTTCTTGTTATGAAGTATATGTGTCGTTTCACACATGGAAAGTGGAAAATTGAACTATTAGTATGTTAGAATTTCTTCCCCCTCAAATAATATATGATTAAGAAAAGCTCTCTCCCATAATTTTTTCCAATCAGTGCTTAAACCATTAAGAGATAAATTTGCTAGTTATAAACAGATTCAAGTAGTTCAATCAAAGTTAGCACATTTCAACAGGTGCATCATATTTTAGAAAATATTGCACACACTGCAAAAAATAGAACATTGAACTACATCATTCTTCATTAATCATTCGTATTACCCTGTTAGTTTTCAAAAATTGGAAATAGAATCCAAGAAAACACAATGGCTCCGAAACAATGTATTACCCTGTTAGTTCTTCGAACCACGAAATATCAATCTTAGATTGGATTGAACAACTAAATTTTGACCGACCCATAAATGTAGAGACATTCAACTAATTACGGTGAAATCATAGCTTACTCAATCCAAAAGTCAACACTCTATCAAGTCATTTATGTTCTCATTGTAATCGAAAAGAGAAAAAAGAAAGAAGTAATAGCTTAGCATGTGTTGTTGTATCCTATTTCGTTGGAAATAATGGTGATGGCCATGAAAGTGCAGCGGCAGTCCAGCATCTCTGGGATCCAGGCTCAAGAAAGAGGAAGACTCGTTATCCATACAACACGTTTTTATAAGTGAAAATCACTTTCTTATGCATATGTATTTTTTATGTGTCCAGCTGTTAATTCTTAAGTTTGATAGGTGTCCAAGTTGGTTGGGGTTCAAGGTTCATAGTGGGCTGGGTCGGTTCAAGACCGACATGAACCAGCCTGAAAAAGTCCACGCTATTATTCATGGCCGGTCTTAGGGGAGTCTTGGAGCTCTAAGTGTGCCCCAATTGTGTCCATTTTTAAACTCAAGTGCAGTCCATGGACCGGCCAGGTTGAAGCCCGAACCAATCCCAAACCAACCCGCATCAGGTACGCATGTGTTTGTTTTACTTTTTTATTTTAAGTGTTCTTATAAATAATTACTTAAATTTATAATTATCTTATGAAATCAATAAATAATAAATTAAATCACATAAAAATTTATTTATAGAAAAATAATAGTTAAGAATATATAATCTTTTTAAAAAAATGCCCAACAAGCCTGGTCCAAGACTAGGTGGTCTCCAGCCACTGGGTTGGGCTGGTCCCAAGTATTGATTCTTGGGATCGGCTAAGGACCAGCATGGTTCCAAGCAAGCCTAGGCCAAACCAACCCACTTTTTAATTGGTTCGATCCGGTCTGGGGTTGGGTTAGCTAAGCCCAGCATACTATGCATCTTGAGTTGGGGTTAGTTAGGTTATTAGTTGATTATTCCTTTTTCCTCGCTGTTTCTGGACCTATTTTTACGGTTGAGCTTCCTTGAGCTCAATACTGAGAATAATTGAACACAATCAATACACAGGAAATTTTGCTCATAACTTTCCATGGCTTCAACAAATTTTTCACTACAATTACAGTTTTCAACATGGTATCAGAGCCTTCTTTTGAAGGTCTCTACATACTTCTCTCATCAATGTACAAACCATGTTTCATTATATTCCTCAATGGCGTCCAGAGGTTTAGAGGCAATGGAAGGGGATGTTGCAGTGACTCAGACTGCTCCGGTGAATCAAAGTGCAATTGTAAACAAAACAACGGTAGATATGGAACTCTTACTAAAAGCACCGAAAAATGTGAGTGGATCGGCCCAAGAATGCACAAGCGGAAGCGGTAATGCGAAAATGCGTAAATAAAAATAAAACATAATAAAATCATAATTCTAAGGAGTGTACCCTTGGAATTTCCGGGGATTCGATATAGTTAATCATAATACGAATTAAGTTACGGGGCTAATGGTAAAAGAAAAAAAAATCAGAGGTGCATAAATCATAAATCAAAAGTTACCTCTTTGATTTGATTTATTTCGAACCTCCTTTGTTTGGTTCATTCACGCAAGGCTTTAATGTAGAGACCCTCTAAAGTTATGTCCATACCACACCGGAATCGAGATCCCTCAACTCAATTTGCTAGAAAAGAAATTGGAAAAAAGAAAACATCAAGTGTGTATTGGAGAGGGGCGGCCGAGTGGATGTATTAGAATGTGTCTAGGTTCATCGTATCATCCATAAGGTAATAAAATCATTTATTTTAAATAAAGGATGACTAACATGGCACTTTTCAAAAGTGAATTTGTTAGTCAATAATTTCCTTTTTTAAGATATTCCACCAACTTAGTTATGGGCTTGCATTGGCCGATTTTATTAAATAAAATACAAGGCCCAATAATTTTAATTAAAGTCAACTTAATTAAGTCCATCATATATTTAATTCAATTAAATATATGAGTCCAATAAGTCTTTATTAATTAATCAGTCTAACTTATTAAATAATAAGAGCTAGTCCATTATATATTAATCTTATTAATTTATTCTTGGGCTCCTCCATACAATGGATCCCTCTCATTAATAAGTAATTTAATTACTTATGGAATTAATTTCTAATTAGTTCATCGTCCCTTCTCAGTGATTTGTGTGTGACTCTTTAGGTTCACCTTTCAGCTAGACTTGGGTTGGTGTTAAACACTATTTTTAATTAAATCTAATTTAATTAGTGATTCTCGATCAACCCTTGATAAAAAATGCCCATCACCATGGTTGGTTGTCTAGCAATGGTCCATGACACTAGAGACTAGGCGAATATCCATATGAATTTTTAGACTCTCAAGTCCATACGGGTACAGTCCTTTTGTCTACCATCTGTCGGCCTTAGTCTAGGGCATGGAATTGGGTGTCGATTCACATCCTGGACTAGGCATCTATGCTTAATATTTGTGATCGCGTTACGCCAAATTGCTTAACATAGGAACCTCTTTTTCCTATTGGATCAATGAATCGCCACAATTTTATAGAGCGTAAACGCATCTCCAAGTGCATAGGAGATACCTCTGTCACGTTTTGACAGGGGACAGATCCTCTTCTTAGAACTCACCGTCCTCGCTATATGCTTTGACTGTACTGGACAAGGCTTATGATGACCATGTTTGGGACACGATCACCTCTCCCACAAATCCAAGTTACAGTCATTGCATGCACGTGACTCGTAATTCTTCAATTCTAAGGACCACTCCTGTACTATCGAAGCTGGGGACTCGAGTCATACCGACCAAGCCTCCAAGGCTTCCATATGACCATCCCCGCGAGTCAGTTCAGTCAATTTGACACCTAGCCAATCGACCCATTAAGATTGCATAGACATCCCATGTCTGTTGCCGATGAAACACAATATTCATCAAATGAATGCGACTCTTAGTGCAAGACTTCATAGAACACTGGATGCCCATTCTCGAGGTCCTCGACTTGGAACATTTCAGACCCAACCCTAGACAGTTAGTTTCATGACCGCCATCCAATGCGCAGTCCAACTGTTGCACGATTGTTAAAGTGGTCTGTGGGCTTTGTTGTGATGTTTGAAAGAAATGCAAATAATTGTGTAATGAGCACAACAAATGAAATGCTAAAAGAGAATACTCATTTTATTCACTGAATAATATTACATAAAATTGAGTTACTGGCAGAATAGAGTACAAGTATGCCAATCTAATTGACTTTCAAGTCACATATTCTAACACTTACAGCTTTATTCATCCGACCATCCTACCTGGATCATATTGTAAAAGCAGCTCTTGCTGCGAAAATGAAGCTGGAATTTATATATATGGAAGCTTGGTCCGACCTGCCGAAGTTTCAGAGGAGTTTAAGAAATGGAATCGTATTCATTCCATGTTGACAACTTGGATCCTAATTCTATCTCAAAGGATATAGTTAAGGCATTCATGTATGTGAGTTCAACAAGGGATTTTTGGATGGAATTAGAAGCTAGATATGAAGAGAGCAATGGTCCATCAATCTATCAATTACAACGTGAGATCAGATTCATCGTGCAAGGAAATATGTCAGTGACAAATTACTACACCAAATTAAAGAAATTGTGGGATAAGTTGGCCTGCTTGGCACCAACTCCTAGATGCGCATGTGTTGGATGCACATGTGGAGCGAATCAACTAATTATATTTTCTGTAGAATTAATTACTATATTATGATCGAGCTCGAGGTTAGATCTTGTTGCTCAAACCCCTACCTGGTGTATCAAAGGCTTACTCAGTATTGTTGGGGATAGAGAAACAAATGCAGGTGAATGAAGGGAACATAGAAATGAATAGTGGTGTTGCCTATCAAGCAACAGCACAGGAAGCTCATAGAGAGGCGATGAATAAACGGATTTAAGAAAAAGGCCTATGTTGATAAGAAATCAATGTTTTGTGATTACCGTCAAAAGTCCGGACATTCAAAAGAAACTTGCTTAAAGTTGTTTGGGGTAGTTGACTGGTATAAAGACCTAACCGAACAGAAGAAGAATATAGCGGCCCCTACTCGCTACATCCAATTATTACTATTTCATCCTTTCTTTAATCAGAACTCATTCTATAAGTAATTCTCTTTCAACTCGTAAAATAAATTATAATTTATCAGCATAATATATATACCACAACTTAAAATACAAATCCCGACAAAAGACCAGAATATTTAAACCCAATAATTAGAAGTCACGGCTGACCCACCTAATAAAAACGACGGCACCGCTTCCAATGTGGCTAATCAGTGTAACCTATCTCCTGAAAAGTACATGGCAAGGAATAAGCAGCCTACTCAATAAGTATAGCTGATCAATTTATATATATATACACAAACAAAGATTCACGTACATGCAGTCATACCGACAACAGTCATTCGTCATACAACAACATCAGATATAAGCAACAATACATACTCACAGCTGTATATCAATCCACGACATAATATTCATTCGTTATCATTTATTAGTTAAGGGCCCACTTACCCTAGTTGGAGTACATCAGTCAATGACATTCGTTATCATTTATTAGTTAAGGGCCCACTTACCCTAGTTGGAGTACATCAGTCAATGATTTCGCCGGCCATCATCATATCATATACATCACAGGATACCCGTTGTGTGATATCCCCACTCTTTTACTCCAGCTGTGTAGCAATATAGCACAGGACATCACAACAACATGGTACCCCCACACCACCCCAGTGTGTAGCTAACAGCACAGGATATTCCCTGCTGCCCCGGAATACCCCGATACCCTACGCGTCATGGTACCTAGCTTAAATCGTATATTTTTCATATCTCATTATCAATCACATTATCATCAATCACAATTTTATAAACCATTGACTGTGTTCCCAACTAGATAAGCATCATCTTTTATTTCAACTCACAATCGTCATTCTATTCTTTTTTATAATCACTCTCTCAATAACAACTCCCAGTTTGATTTCATCAACAATCAATTATATGATTATCACATAATCATACCCCGTATATCTCTACATTACCATCACATACCACATAGTAACAATTTCACCAATATTATGGTAATCTAACAAATAATTCACAACTAATTATATAAACAATCAATATACAAAAGCCACGCAATAATAGTATAAAGCCAAATCCATGTTCGCATCCAAGAAACCAATATATATAATCTATACAATACTACACATATAGATATATATATATATAAATCCAATTAGCTATACTTACCTTATATCCCAAAATGCTTCTATTTTACGAGGGACTGCTCAACCCTCTACCTTGTCGTCACGTCCTATAATAAATTATAATACGTATAATCAATATATTTAATTTACCAAATAATTCATAAGAATTCACTTAATCAAACCCCTTATATATTTATAACTATCATTTTTAATAACATTCGTAAATTATATTACCACTGAAACCTCCTTTCCCTAATTAATAACATAATATTTCTAAAATATAACTTTCGAAGTATTTCTATGAATTTTCTGTCAATTTACCGTTGCTATACAATTTAATTAAGCAATAATACATAGAATTACATATTTTGTTAATCATTGCGATGGAATTGTGTAAATTAGCTATAGTAATAATTAAATCTAACAAATCTAATATTTTAATTACCCAACTATATTATTTTTATAGCAATTATGATATTTAATACGACACTAATTTAAATAGCCAAAATCATAAAATACTTCAGTTAAATAATTCACCGCTCAATATAATCAATATTTAATAAACGGACTAATTAAATAATATAATTATATAAATTAACAAAAATTAAATTACAATTTCCGTACCTCTGTTTTTCGAAATGGGTGTGTGCGTTACTGTGATGCGTGTGTTGTGTGTGAATTTGTGTATTATGTGTATGTGTGTAGTGTATGTGTTTTAAATTAAAATTGGGTGGAGAGTGAGGCCCCACCGCCTCCATTTCAATTAAATAATTCACCGCTCAATATAATCAATATTTAATAAACGGACTAATTAAATAATATAATTATATAAATTAACAAAAATTAAATTACAATTTCCGTACCTCTGTTTTTCGAAATGGGTGTGTGCGTTACTGTGTGTGTATGCGTGTGTGTGAATTTGTGTATTATGTGTATGTGTGTAGTGTATGTGTTTTAAATTAAAATTGGGTGGAGAGTGAGGCCCCACCACCTCCATTTCAAACTCTCTCTCTCCTCCCTTATTACACACATAGATATATATATATACTATTTATATATATAAAGTATTATTATTATTTTATATATTTAATTAAACTTTTCTTAAAATACCAATCACGTCCTTTCTAATTTCTTAATTACTATAATTTGCCCTAAATATTATAACGAACTCCAATTTAATCCGTTCAAGTGTTATTATATTCCAAATTCAATCTATAATTTATTTACTAATTAAATTTAAATTTCTAATAATTACCAATTAGTCTCCCAATTACGTGAAAAATTCTACGGACGTTACAATTCTCCCCTCCTAATGAAAATTTCGTCCACGAAATTTAAGTAACTTACCTGCTCAATGGAATAAATAGGGATATTTTTCTTTCATATGCTCCTCAACCTCCCAAGTCGCCTCCCTCGGGGAATGATGACTCCATCTTACCTTTACCATCGGTATATCTTTATTTCTCAATTTCCTTACGCTTTTATTCAAAATCTCTGCAGGCTCCTCCACATATGTTAACTTATCAGAAATCTCTATCTCCGGCTCACAAATAATGTGGCTAGGATCAGATCGATATCGTCGTAGCATCAAAACATGAAAAACATCATGTATTTGTGACAACTCTGTTGGTAACGCCAGTCTATATGCCAGTGGTCCGATTCTCTCAATAATTTCAGACGGCCCAATGTATCTCGGACTCAGCTTTTCTTGCTTACCAAACCTCAAAATTCCCCTCCAAGTGGATATCTTCAGGAAAACCTTATCACCTACTTCATACTCCATCTCCCTTCGGTGTTGATCAACATAACTTTTTTGTCGATCTTGTGCTGCCTTCAAACACTTTTTAACTACCTGTACCTTTTCCACTGTTTCCTGCACCAATTTCAGACCTTCTAGTTGTCTTAATCCTTCTATATCCCAACAAATCGGACTGCGACACCTTCTTCCATATAAAGCTTCATATGGAGCCATACCGATACTAGAATGAAAACTGTTATTATATGCAAACTCCATTAGAGGTAGATGATCATCCCAGTTGCCCTTAAACTCCATTGTACAAGCTCTCATCATATCTTCAAGGGTTTGAATCGTTCTTTCTGACTGTCCATCTGTTTGAGGGTGAAATGCGGTACTGAAATGCAATTTTGTGCCCAATGCCCTTTGTAGACTTTCCCAAAAGCGTGAAGTAAATCAGGGATCTCTGTCTGACACAATCGATACAGGCACTCCATGTAATCTCACTATCTCAGAAATGTATAATCCAACTAACTTATCAAGAGAATCAGTTATTCGTACCGGCAAGAAATGAGCAGATTTTGTCAATCTATCCACAATTACCCAAATAGCATCGTGCATTCTGAATGTTCGTGGCAACCCCACGACAAAATCCATAGTGATCTTCTCCCACTTCCATTCTGGTATTGATAGAGGTCGCAGTTTACCTGCTGGTGCCTGATGTTCTGCCTTTACTTGCTGACATGTCATACATTTAGTCACAAATTCAGCCACATCCTTCTTCATTGTCTGCCACCAGTAATAGGGTCTTAAATTTCGATACATTTTTGTAGTACCAGGGTGCATTGCATATGGTGCATTATGAGCTTCCTGCAAAATCGCAACCCATCCGTATCAGGCACACAAAATCGTCCCCCATTCGCTATTACTCCATCAGCTCTTATTTGAAAAATTTATTTTCTTACCAAGTCTTATTCTTTCCAACATTCGTAATAAGAAAGGATCTCGAGTCTGTGTTTCTTTGATCTGATCCACAAAGTCTGGCTTAATTTGTAAAGCTGCCAACAAACCCGCTACCTGATCAACCTCTAGTTTCGTATTCATAGACCTCATCTCCAGCAGCAATGTCTGATTGTGACTCCCCAGATTGGCTAATGTACTTGAACTCTTTCTACTCAAAGCATCTGCTACCACGTTCGCTTTCCCTGGATGGAAGTCAATAGTGCAATCATAATCCTTCAGCAATTCTATCCATCTTCTCTGTCTCAAATTCAATTCCTTCTGTTTCAAGATATATTTCAATCTTTTATGGCCAGTAAGGATCTGAAATTTTTCTCCGTACAAGTAATGTCTCCAAATCTTCAGTGCATGCACAACCGCGGCTAACTCCAAGTCATGTGTAGGATAATTTAATTCATGGTTCCTCAATTGATGGGACGCATAAGCAATTACGTTTCCGTTTTGCATCAACACACATTCCAAACCCCGTTTAGAAGCATCTGTATACACTATATATCCACCGCTACCAGATGGCAACACCAAAATTGGATTGGAGGTCAGTCTCTTCTTCAACTCATCAAAACTTTGTTGACACTGTTCCGTCCACTGAAATTCTACCCCCTTTCTTAGCAACTTGGTTAGAGGACCGGCAATTATAGAGAAACCCTCAACAAATCTCTTGTAATATCCAGCCAACCCTAAGAAGCTTCGGACTTCAGTGGCATTCTTTGGCACTCTGCACTCCATAATAGCTTTTACTTTTGAAGGGTCAGGCATAACCCCATCACCAGATACTACATGCCCAAGGAAAACCACCTGATTTACACAAAATTTATATTTGCTTAACTTAGCATATAATTCCTTCTCTTTCAAAATTTGCAACACCATCCTCAGATGTTGTTCATGCTCATCTCTATCCCTCGAGTATACCAAAATGTCATCTATAAACACAATAACGAAGTGATCCAGATATTCTTGAAATGTACGGTTCATTAATGCCATGAATGCCGCTGGTGCATTTGTTAACCCAAAAGGCATCACCAGAAACTCATAATGACCATAACGAGTACGGAAAGCTGTCTTCGTTATGTCATTCTCTGCTATCCTCAACTGCCAATAACCAGATCTCAAATCGATCTTTGAAAATATTGTAGCTCCCTTTAACTGGTCTAGCAGGCCATCAATCCTCGGCAATGGATATTTATTCGTCACTGTTACCCTGTTTATTTGACGGTAGGCGACGCATAACCTCATACTCCCATCTTTCTTCTTCACAAACAGCACTGGTGCTCCCCACGGCGAAGTACTCGGCCTGATAAACCCTTTCCCCAATAATTCTTCAATTTGTTTTTTGAGCTCTTGTAATTCCACTGGGGCCATTCTACGGCGCAATAGAAATTGGGGCAACTCCCGGGAGAATTTCTATGGCAAATTCCACTTCCCTATGCGGTGGTAATCCTGGTAAGTCATCAGGAAATACTTCAGGGAAGTCTCTCACTACCGAGATTTCCTCCAATGTGGGATTAACCTTCTAGGTATCTACCACATGGGCTAGATATGCTTCACAACCCTCTAACATCAATCGTCTTGCCTCCATGGCTGATATTACACAAACTGGCACTACCTGACGATCCCCCACAAATATTACTTTTGATTCGCTAGAACATTCGATCATCACTTCCTTTTTGTAACAGTTGACTATTGCTTCTGGTGCATACTTGGCTAGTGCCGCAAAACGGAGTTCATATTCTGCCACCGTCTGATCATCCGCTTGCACTAAATTCAGAAACTTCATCCTCTTCTTATCTCGATACATTTTGGGTCTGTATTTATCATCAAATTCTTTCTGAAACTCAGCCCAAATTATTTCTCTTGGCTCATATCCCCTTGTATTTATCATCAAATTCTTTCTGAAACTCAGCCCAAATTATTTCTCTTGGCTCATATCCCCTCTTTACAGACCTCCACCAAATCAAGGCATTACCTACGAACAAAGAAAACAACATACTTAAGTCGGTTCTCTGGAGTGCAATTTATTAAGTTCATCACATCTTCGACTTTTTCCCACCATCTCTCAGCAATCTCTGGGTCTAACGTACCCTCAAATTCTGTAGCCCCCATCTTTCTGATTCTTTCATAATTACGATCAATGGTAGGAACTACTGGTGCTGGCATTGAAGTGGATGCGCGCGCCTGTGCAAGTAACTGCGCTTGTGCTTGTGCTTGGGCCTGAAAATCCATTTGAAATATTTGTGCATACTCTGATGGTAATCCTGCCACTGGAGCACCACCGGGAGGAATAGGAGCATCAACCCCAACACCCTCTCGACCTACTTCCACCCCACCTGCACTTGCAGGTACCACTGAGCCCTCTACGGACTCCGCTGACTCTTCCCTATTAGCTATTAGGTCAGCACGTGTACCTTGAGAAGCCATCCTACATTAAAAAATTCAATCATTAAAGACATCTCACAATCATTACCCTAGAAACGTAGACCTGCTCTAATACCACCCAATGTTGCGCCCCCTACTCGCTACATCTAATTATTACTATTTCATCCTTTCTTTAATCAAAACTCATTCTATAAGTAATTCTCTTTCAACTCGTAAAATAAATTCTAATTTATCAGCATAATATATATACCACAACTTAAAATACAAATCCCGACAAAA
>NW_011628090.1:68229-92826 GCF_000512975.1 Sesamum indicum | reverse complement strand
TCAGTGTGACCTATCTCCTGAAAAGTACGTGGCAAGGAATGAGCTGCCTACTCAATAAGTATAGCTGATCAATTTATATATATATACACAAACAAAGATTCACGTACATGCAGTCATACCGACAACAGTCATTCGTCATACAACAACATCAGATATAAGCAACAATACATACTCACAGCTGTAAATCAATCCACGGCATAATATTCATTCGTTATCATTTATTAGTTAAGGGCCCACTTACCCTAGTTGGAGTACATCAGTCAATGATTTCGCCGGTCATCATCATATCATATACAGCACAGGATACCCGTTGTGTGATATCCCCACACTCTTTTACTCCAGCTGTGTAGCAATATAGCACAGGACATCACAACAACATGGTACCCCCACACCACCCAGTGTGTAGCTAACAGCACAGGATATTCCCTGCTGCCCCGGAATGCCCCGGTACCCTACGCGCCATGGTACCTAGCTTAAATCGTATATTTTTCATATCTCATTATCAATCACAATTTCATAAACCATTGACTGTGTTCCCAACTAGGTAAGCATCATCTTTTATTTCAACTCACAATCGTCATTCTATTCTTTTTTATAATCACTCTCTCAATAACAACTCCCAGTTTGATTTCATCAACAATCAATTATATGATTATCACATAATCATACCCCGCATATCTCTACATTACCATCACATACCACATAGTAACAATTTCACCAATATTATGGTAATCTAACAAATAATTCACAACTAATTATATAAACAATCAATATACAAAAGCCACGCAATAATAATATAAAGCCAAATCCACGTTCGCATCCAAGAAACCAATATATATAATCTATACAATACTACACATATAGATATATATATATATATAAATTCAATTAGCTATACTTACCTTATATCCCAAAATGCTTCTATTTTACGAGGGACTGCTCAACCCTCTATCTTGTCGTCACGTCCTATAATAAATTATAATACGTATAATCAATATATTTAATTTACCAAATAATTCATAAGAATTCACTTAATCAAACCCCTTATATATTTATAACTATCATTTTTAATAACATTCGTAAATTATATTACCACTGAAACTTCATTTTCCTCTTTAATAACATAATATTTCTAAAATATAACTTTCGAAGTATTTTTACGAATTTTCTGTCAATTTACCGTTGCTATACAATTTAATTAAGCAATAATACATAGAATTACATATTTGGTTAATCATTCCGATGGAATTGTGTAAATTAGCTATAGTAATAATTAAATCTAACAAATCTAATATTTTAATTACCCAACTATATCATTTTTATAGCTATTATGATATTTAATACGACACTAATTTAAATAGCCAAAATCATAAAATACTCCGGTTAAATAATTCACCGCTCAATATAATCAACATTTAATAAACGGACTAATTAAATAATATAATTATATAAATTAACAAAAATTAAATTACAATTTCCGTACCTCTGTTTTTCGAAATGGGTGTGTGCGTTACTGTGTGTGTATGCGTGTGTGTGAATTTGTGTATTATGTGTATGTGTGTAGTGTATGTGTTTTAAATTAAAATT
Organism: Sesamum indicum; assembly: GCF_000512975.1. NCBI lineage: Eukaryota > Viridiplantae > Streptophyta > Magnoliopsida > Lamiales > Pedaliaceae > Sesamum > Sesamum indicum. Next base: position 91,239 of record NW_011628090.1, on the reverse strand, counting down.
GGGTGGAGAGTGAGGCCCCACCGCCTCCATTTCAAACTCTCTATCTCCTCCCTTATTACACACATAGATATATATATATATATACTATTTTTATATATAAAGTATTATTATTATTTTATATATTTAATTAAATTTTTCTTAAAATACCAATCACATCCTTTCTAATTTCTTAATTACTATAATTTGCCCTAAATATTATAACGAACTCCAATTTAATCCGTTCCATTTAATAAACGGACTAATTAAATAATATAATTATATAAATTAACAAAAATTAAATTACAATTTCCGTACCTCTGTTTTTCGAAATGGGTGTGTGCGTTACTGTGTGTGTATGCGTGTGTGTGAATTTGTGTATTATGTGTATGTGTGTAGTGTATGTGTTTTAAATTAAAATTGGGTGGAGAGTGAGGCCCCACCGCCTCCATTTCAAACTCTCTATCTCCTCCCTTATTACACACATAGATATATATATATATATACTATTTTTATATATAAAGTATTATTATTATTTTATATATTTAATTAAATTTTTCTTAAAATACCAATCACATCCTTTCTAATTTCTTAATTACTATAATTTGCCCTAAATATTATAACGAACTCCAATTTAATCCGTTCAAGTGTTATTATATTTCAAATTCAATCTATAATTTATTTACTAATTAAATTTAAATTTTTAATAATTAGCAATTAGTCTCCCAATTACGTGAAAAATTCTACGGACGTTACAAAGAAGAACATGGGGAAAGGAAAATCTTTTGTAAAAACAGTCATTGATGAGAAAAGTACTGCATAGGGAGAAGGATTTGACATTTCTGACATTGTTAGATCAGAATTAAGATTTAGATTAAAGACTTAACTAAGACGTCTGATACAGGACGAGTTGCCAATGGATCCAGTGAGAGTCAATTATCCTCATTTAAAGGAGTTTGCAGGTACTACTATGAATTCTGATATTATGAATTCTAGTCAGTAGATCATTGATAGGGTTTCACAAGTCACGTGTGCAAATATTCACCTATTCACTCATTTTACTAAACTACAAAAGCCAATGATCATACACCTGCCAAATGGTAATACTCAACATATTTTGCACATATGCTCGGTACAGCTAACCATGGATATTCTTCTTACACATGTCTTGCATATTTCCTACTTCAATGTTAACCTCATTTTGTTAGACACTTATGTAGCGCACTACCTTTGAAAATTGTGTTCCTGAAATATAAATGCATCTTGCAGGACTAGAAGAATGAGAAGGTTATAATAGTAGAAGAATGAGAAAGTTATATGTTTTGGACTCTACCGTTTGTGATGGAAATAAGCCTAGTAAACTTTCATTAGTTCATTTCAGTTGTAACTCCAGCTTATCTCAGTCAATATCATGTAATAATGACGTTTTGTATAACAGACTAAGCCATTTGTCCAAGAACTCAATGACGCATATTTCTTCTGCTACCATGGTCTCTGCTTCTTAAAATGTCGTCTATAATATCTGTCCCTTAGCTAAACTTCATAGATTACCATTTCATTCCAACAACATTCACTCCAACTCTATCTTTGATCCTATCCATGTCGATATTTGGGGACCTTATAGGCAACACACAATCTCTAGGTGTCAATTTGTTCTCACTATTGTTGATGATTTTAGTAGAGCAACTTGGACATTTCTAATGACACACAAGACTCTATTTCCTACAAAAATTTTGCATCTTGTTCAGACACAATTTGACAAGAGAATAAAGTGTGTGAGATCAGATAAAGGCTAGAATTTCTCAACGAGCAATCTCAAAATTCTTTCATATTCCCAGGATCATTCATCAAAAGAGTTGCACGTACACACCACAACAAAATGAGTATTGGACCATAAGCATAGGCATCTTCTAGAGGTTGCAAGATCCATTATGTTTCAGGTTTTACTTCCTAGGAAATTTTTGGGTGATGCCATTCTTTCAACTATTTATCTTACAAATAGGTTCCGCTCTCCTCTTCTTAATTGTAAAACACCATTTCACATTCTATACAACAAGCCAACCTCGTATGAACACCTTAAAACATTTAGTTGTCTTTATTTTGTTGTCAATAAACCCAAATTTGATAGACTTGCCTCTAAATGTATCTTCCTTGGTTACCCCCTGGTTAGAAAGCATATAAAGTCTATGATCTCAAATCTTACCACATATTTGTGTCTCGTGATGTTAAATTACGTGAATATGTGTTTCCTTTTGCTCATGTTAATCCTACTCCTGCACACTGTCCATTGCCAATGATTCCACTTGCCGCAAATGCTGTTGAGCCCATACCTCCGACAAATTTATCCCCACCTAAACCATCTCTCCTACCTTTTTCCCATTCTGATTCTACTACTGTCCCTTACACACAACCTAGACGGTCATAGAGGGACCATTAGCAACTATCTTCGCTTAATGACTTTGTATGTAATATAGATGACCGTGCTTCTAAACCAACTCTCAAAAACTTTACCCCTGCATCCTTGAAATTTATGGCATCATTATCTGTTTTATAGGAACCATGGACTAAAAACAGGCTTCTATTAGTACCCCATGGGTGAATGCTATGAACCAAAAGCTTATGGCCTTTAAGAACAATGACATGGATGTTGGTCCTTTGCCTAAAGGGAAGAAGACGTTTGGTTGTAAGTGTGTTTTAAAGTTGAATTGAAATATGATTATTCTGTTGTCGATACAAAGCCCGACTAGTGGCCAAGGGCTACACCCAGATTGATTACACTAAGAGCTTCTCACCAATTGCTAAAGTTGTTACACTAAGACTTTTGATGGCCCGTGCACCAGATTGATATAAATAACGACTTTCTTCACAGTCATTTGCAAGAAGGAATTTATATGATCGCTCCTAAAGGTTAAGTTGTTGATGCAGGCCATGTTTGCCGCCTAAAACGCTCATTGTATGGTTTGAAAGTAGGATTCGCATAAATGGAATTGAGAGTTCTCCAACCGTCTGGTCTGCTTGGTTTTCATCCTTCTACCCACGATTATTGTCTTTTCATCAAACGTGTTGACTGATGATTGCATTGGTCTTCTGATCTATGTCAATGACTTTCTCGTTATGGTCCCTACAGAAGAATGATCTCTTACGTTAAGGTCTATCTTGATGATATTTTTACTATCAAAGATTTAGGAATTTCCTTAGCTTCCAAATTGTGTGATCTGCTCAAGGCACCTCCATTACGCTGTCCAAGTATATCTTGGATATTATTACTGATTGTGGACTTCAGTAGGCACTTTCCTCCACTACTCCTTTGCCACAGTGCATGAAATTACATTCTCATACTGATGCTTACTTGAATGGTCCTAAACCTTATCCCCGTTTGGTGAGGCATTTGCTCTATTTCAGCTTCACACGCCCTGATATTTCACATGGCATTCAACAACTTAGCCAATTCCTCCAAAATTCATGTGAGGTTCACTGCATGCGGTGCTGCATGTGGTTTGCTATTTGAAAGGGTCTCCTACTAAAGACCTTCTCTTTCCTTCCTATCTTGTAACCTATTGTTTTGCAGATTGACGTTCTTATGTGGATTCACACCGTTCTCTCACAAGGTTTTGTATTTTTCTTGGATTTTCCCTTGTATCCTAGAAAATGAAGAAGCAGTGTAGAGTTTCTTGATTCTTTGCTGAGGCCGAATATCATAGCATGGGGCCTCCTATTTGCGAATTCAAGTGGATCTCTTATATCCTTTGTGATTTTGGGATTCTTTTCCTACGCCCATTCCTTTGCATTGCGATAATTCGACCGCCTTACATATCACAGCCAACCAGGTGTCTAATGAACGAACCAAGCGCTAGGACATTGACGGTCACATTGTTTGTGATTGTTACAAAGAAGGGCTTCCTTGCTCTTTTTGTTTGAAGTTGCGAACAACTTGCTGACATGTTTACCAAAATTTTTTTAGGAGCTACCTTCGATTCTTTGTTGTCAAGTAGGGTTTGATATCCGGTGATCGACGTTCAACTTCTGGGGAGGATGTTGGAAATAAAGGTGATGGCCATGAAAGTGCAACTACAGTCCAGCGTCTCCAGGATCTAGGCTGAAGAAAAAGGAAGACGCGCTATCCATACAACATGATTTTATATCTGAAAATGCATTTCTCATGCATATATATTTTTTATGTCCAGCTATTAATTTTGACTGGTGTTCAAGTTGGTTGGGGTTAGTTAGGTTGTTAGTTAGTTATTCATTTTTCCCGTTGATTTTGGACCTGAACTTACAGACAATCTCCCTTGAGTTCACTTTTGAGTAGTGATGGCAACGGGGCAGGTCTGGTGTAGGTTTGCTCGGACCTGGACCTTCCCCTCTTCGTAAATCCTGAACTCGTACCCTGCCTCGCCTGGCAAAACCCCGACCCCGCCCCACCCCTTAAAAGCCCCATCCCGCAAGCCCTCCCCTTTTGCCTGATTTTAATTTTTTATTTATTTAATTAAATAGTATCAATTTCAATTTAGTAATTTAACATAGATTTTTTTTCTATCTAAGATGAATTATGTAATACAACAAATATATTCAATTAATGTTTTATTTTTTCAATAAGTAATATTAATTTATATTTAAACAAAACATTTATCTAATTTTTTAATTTCACCAATAAGTAATATCCAATTTAATTAACATAGTTTTAACTAAAATGAATTATATAAAACAAATAGTACATTCAACAAATTTTTTCTATAAGTAATACTAGATATTATTGTAAAGTTAGATAATCTAACATAATTTTTTTATCTAAAATAAATTATGTAATACAAATAATACATCCAACCATTTTATTTTTGGTATTTTGCATATGGAGTTGGATATATGCAAAATTAAAAATTTATCTATAACATCATAATTTTTTATTAATAATGTATTAGATATGAATAAATAAACAATAAAAAAATTTAAAAAATAGACTGAGGTTGGCTCAAAACGAATCTAATACAAAACCCATGAACACTACGTTCATGGATCTGCTATTGGATACTGGTTCAGAAAAATCTTTATTAATAAAAAATATTCTTGTTCTTATTTGATAAATATTTTTATTAGTAAGGTTTTTAAATTTTTTATATACTAAAATTATATTAGTATAATATTAATTTGCAGAAAATGAAGAGAAGGGTTATTTAGTCAACTTACAAAAAAATTTCTTTTCTTTTTAATTTTTTTTTCTAGTACCAAACAAGTAGATGTATGTGAAATTTATTCCACTTCCAATTATACCAAACAATTTGAAGAAAAACTATTATTTCTTTCTTTCCCTTCCCCCTTTTACTTTCATTTTTCTCTCATTTGAACCAAACAAACCCTTAGTTAACAATAAATCATGTGAAAAAACTTGCAAAAGTCTTAAATGTTGGGCATATGCCTCTAACATATTGTTTTGAAGTTAGAGCGGACTAATCATGGGTTTTTTTTATGGAGTTTTCTTTGAAAAACATGATTTGAAGCTTGAATTTCTTAAAATCCTGCGATCATAAAAAGACACACCATCGGTGTACTATAAAAAATAGAGAATTTCATATGAGAATTGACGGGATTAAATAGATAAGTTATAAAGCATTAGATCAACCATAAAAATCATAAATTACAAAAAAATAGACAAATTCCTACAAAGATCTAAAAGATTGTACATTAGACAGAACAACAACTTCCAAGTCCAAGAGAATTGAAAAGGAAAAATAATAAAAGCAGCGAAAGCGGAAATTAAATTAAATTTAAAATTTAATTAAGAGAGTATACTTCTTGATTTTTCAGGCGTTTGAGACTGATAAAACACAAACAACAAATAAAAATATGCATAAACGATTTTTGTGGCTTAAGGTAGAAAGAAAAAACTGATCAAAATCTAATCACTAGATTATACCATTTTGATTTTGTCCTAATCTGCTTTGCTCGTGGTTCCTTCTTTGGATCTGCGTTCACGCAAATATCAACTTAGACCTCCTCTTCTTTCATCCATATCACATGCCGGAAGCATAATTTTCAATACCACTGTTAGATGACTTGAAATCTGCCAATAGAAACTATTTTTATTGAAAAAAATGGATTCAATTCTCACTCTCAAATTAGTGAATCAGATTTAATTAGCTTTTTCTTGAAACTTGTTCAAGAAGAACTTGATGGAGAAGGGAAGAGAGAATAGTGGATAGATTCTGAGAGATGTAGAGTAGAGAGAAAAAGCTAATTTTGGGCGAAAAGCGGTTTGAATATATACTGCTAGTAAAAACAAAGTTAGTACTAGGCAACAAGACAAGCAATAAAACCAAAAAAACGGAAGTCAATAATATTAATGCCCTAGTTAACTATCCAAGTCAACTGCTAGGCCCAAATTTAATTATTTCATTTATTAAATTCTGACTACACTTCCCAAGACATATAATAACCAAATTAAAGACACTGGCATCTTTCATCAAGCCCAAGATACAACCATTACATACATATGATTGTCATAGTTCCTCAAGTCTAACGACTGAATCAAGTACTATCGAGGCCGAGGAATGCAAGTCATATGTACCGACCAAACATTGTATGTGATATCCCCATACTTTCTACTCCAGTGTGTAGCAATATCAACACAGGACATCACAACAAGCATGGTATCCCCACACCACCCCAATGTGTAGCTAACAACACAAGATATTCCCTACTACACGGAATACCCGGGTACCTACGCGTCATGGTATCTATCTTATTTCATTTATTTTTCATATCACATCATCAATCACATTATCATAAATCATTAACTATGTTCCCAATTTGGTAAGCACCATATTTTATTTCTACTCACGATCATTATTCTATTCTCTATAATAATTACTTACTCAGTAATAACTTCTCAATTCGATTTTTTTTTTGGTAAGTGTAATTTTCATTAAAAAAAGAAAAGTATAGTACAATAGTGTCCCTCATTAGGCGCTTCCCTCGACAGGCCAAGGGATATGCCACAATCTCAATTCGATTTTATGCTACAACCAATTATACAATCACATAATCATACCACTCTCACGTTCATTCATTACAAGCACATATGACATATAGTAGCAATTCCACCGATATTATGGTAATCCAATAAATAGTCCACAATCAGATATATAAACAACCAATATACAAAACGCACGTATATAAATATAATTCCAAGTTCATGATCAGATCTAAGAAACCAACATATATATATAATATACAATACTACACACTACACATATAATTATATATATAAATCCAATTAGCTATACTTACTTTAAATCACAACATGCTTGGATTTTACAAGGGACTGTTCAACCCTCTAGTTTGTTGTCACGTCCTATAATAATGTATTATACGTATAATCAATATATATATAGAATATCATAAATTCTAAATAAAATATTATATAATATTCGTACATTTTTCATCAATCTTTTAATATTCTATTTATATTGAAGTTCAACCTCTGTTTCAATTTATTTTAGATAAGTACACTTTCAAAACTTTTCAAAGATATATTTAATTTATCAACTAATTCACAAGAATTCATTTAACCAAACCCGTTATATATTTATAACTATCGTTTTTAATAGCATCCCTAAATGAGATTATCATTAAAATCTCATTTTTCCTCTTTAATAATATAATATTTCTTAAATATAAATTTTAAAATATTTCTATGAATTTTCTACCAATTTATCGTTACTATATAATTTAATTAAACAACAATACATAGAATTACATATTTGATTAACCGTTCTGATGGAATTGTATAAATTAGCTATAATAATAATTAAAGCTAACAAATCTAATAATTTAGTTAACCAATTATAACATTTTTATATCAAATGTGATATTTATTTCGACACTAATTTAAATAGCCAAACTCATAAAATACTTTCGTTAAATAGTATTTCGCTCAATATAAACTATATTTAATAAATAAACTAATTAAATAACATGATTATATAAATTAATATGAATTAAAAAAAAAGCATTGCGTACCTCTATTCGCTGCGCAATATCTGTTTGTCTGTGTGAGTATTCCACTTTCCCTTTTTTCCCAAACTCCCCCTCTTTTATATACTATATACATATACATATATATTATTATTATTATTATATTATTTAGTTTAAACTTTTGTAAAATACCTTTCACATCCTTCCTAAACTTTTTATTAATATAATTTACCCCCAAATATTATAACAAACACTAATTTAATCCGTTCAAGTTTTATTATATCTCAAGTTCAATCTATAATTTATTTACTAATTAAATTTAAATTCTTAAATAATTACTAATTAGTCTCCCAATTATGTGAAAAATTCTACGAACGTCACAATTCTTCCCTCCTAATAAAATTTTGTCCCCAAAATTTAACTAACTTACCCGTTCAATGGAATAAATAGGGATACTTCTCTCTCATATGCTCCTCAACCTCCCAAGTCGCCTCTCTCGGAGAATGATGACTCCATCTCACTTTTACCATCGGTATGTCATATTTCTCAATTTTCTTACGCTTCTATACGAAATATCTACTAGCTCCTCCACATATGTCAACTCCTCAGAAATCTCTATCTCCGGCTGACGAATAATGTGGCTAGGATCAGACCGATATTGTCGCAGCATCGAAACATGGAAAACATCATGTATTTGTGACAACTCTGCTAGTAATGCTAGTCGATACACTAGTCGTCTGATTCTTTCAATAATTTCATAGGTCCAATATATCTCGGACTTAGCTTCCCTTACCTACCAAACCTCAAGATTTCCCTCCAAGGAGATATCTTTAGGAAGACCTTATCACCTACTTCATACTCCATCTCTCTTTGGTGTTTATCAACATAACTTTTTTTTCGATCTTGTGTTGCCTTCAAGCACTTCTTAACTACTTGTATCTTTTCCACTATTTCTTGCACCAATTCAGGGCCTTCCAGTTGTCTTAATCCTTCTATATCCCAACAAATCGGACTACAACACCTTCTTCCATATAAAGCTTTATATGGGGCCATACCGATACTAGAGTGAAAATTGTTATTATATGCAAACTCCATTAGAGGTAGATGATCATCCCAATCGCCCTTAAACTCCATTGTACAAGCTCTCATCATATCTTATAGGGTTTAAATCGTTCTTTCTGACTGCCTATCTGTTTGAGGATGAAACGCAGTACTGAAATGTAATTTTGTGCCCAACGCCCTTTGTAAACTTCTCCAAAAGCTTGAGGTGAATCGAGAATCTCTATCTGACACAACAGATATAGGCACTCCATATAATCTCACTGTCTCATAAATGTATAACCCACCTAACTTTCCAGAAAATCAGTTATTTGTATTGGTAAGAAATGAGCAGATTTCATCAATTTATCCACAATTACCCAAATAACATCATGCTTTCTAAATGTACGTGGCAACCCCACGATAAAAATCTGTAGTGATCTTCTCCCACTTCTATTCTGGTATTGATAGAGGTTGCAGTTTACCTGCTGGAGCCTGATGTTCGGTCTTTACTTGCTAACATGTCATACACTTAGTCACAAATTCAACCACATCCTTCTTCATTGTCTGCCACCAGTAGTATGGTCGTAAATTTCAATATATTTTTGTTGTAACAGGGTGTATAGCATATGGTGCATTATGAGCTTCTCGCAAAATCTCTTCTCGTAACCCATCTATATCAAGCACACAAATTCGTTCCCCATTTACTATCACCCCATCAACTCTCGAGTAGCAACGTCTAATTATGACTCCCCAAATTGGCTAATGTATTTGAACTCTTTCTACTGAAGGCATCTGCTACCACGTTTGTTTTCCCTGGATGGAAGTCAATAGTACAATCATAATCCTTCAACAGTTTTGTCCATCTTCTCTATCTCAAATTCAATTCTTTCTGTGTCAAGATATATTTCAAACTTTTATGGTCAATAAGGATTTGAAATCTTTCTCCATACAAATAATGTCTCCAGCATGCACAATCGCGGCAAACTCCAAGTCATGTATGGGATAATTTAACTCATGGTTCCTCAATTGGTAGGATGCATAAGCAATTACCTTTCCGTTTTGCATTAACACACATCCCAAACTCTGTTTAGAAGCATTCGTATACACTATACATCCACCGCTACCAGACGGCAACACCAAAATTTGGAGTGGAGGTCAATCTTTTGTTCTACTCATCAAAACTTTGTTGGCATTGTTCCATCCAAGTGAAATTCTACCCCCTGTCTTAGCAATTTGGTCAGAGGACGGGCAATTATAGAGAAGCCCTCAACAAATCTCCTGTAATATCCAGCCAACCCTAAGAAGCTTCGGACTTCAGTGGCATTCTTTGGCACTCTCCATCCATAATAGTCTTTACTTTTGAAGTCTCAGGCATACCCCATCACCAGATATGACATGCCCAAGGAAAACCACCTAATCTACCCAAAATTCACATTTGCTTAACTTAGCATATAACTCATTCTCTTTCAAAATCTGTAACACTATCTTCAGATGTTGCTCATGCTCTTCTCTATCCTTCGAGTATACCAAGATGTCATCTATCAAAACAATAATGAAGTGATATAGATATTCCTGAAACGTGCGGTTCATCAATGCCCATGAACGCTGCTGGTGCGTTTGTTAACCCAAAGGGCATCACCAGAAACTCATAATTACCATAACGAGTACGGAAAGCTGTCTTCGGTGTGTCATTCTCTACTATCCTCAGCTGCCAATACCCAGACCTCAAATCGATCTTTGAAAATATTGTAGCTCCCTTTAACTGTTCTAGCAGGTCATCAATCCTCGATAATGGATATTTATTCTTCATTGTTACCCTATTTACTTTTGATTCGTCGGAATATTTGATCATCACTTTCTTTTTATAACAGTCAACTATTGCTTTATGTTGTGGTAACCAATTCATCCCTAAAATTACATTAAACTCTTTCAAATCCAGTACTATAAGGTCCATAGGTAAATTTACATCCCCAATTCTCACTAAGCTCCATTTCCTAACAATGTTCACTACTACACCCCCTCCCACAGGCAAATAAACCATCAAATTATATCGCAACGGGCTATTCTCCCCCGGTATTTTAGATGCAAGTTCTGATTAAATATATGAATATGTGAAGCCAGGATCAATCAAAACATAAGGCACAATGTCAAATAAATATATTGTATCTAATATCACGTCATTCGATGTTGGGGCTTCCTCTCTAGTCATGTTATATATCCTTGCCTGGTTTGTCCCTGAGTAACTTGTGCTCCAGTACCCCTCATACTGCTACCAATAGTGTGGCCACTATCTTTGTTGCCCGTGCCTCTACCTCTGCCTCTAACTCTGACTCTCCTAGCTCCCCTGCCACTGCTCCCATCACTGCTTTGGCTCTGGGTCCTGCTAGCAACACTTCCTACCACACTTATAGTCTGACTAGAACAATTTCTGGCTATGTGTCCTCTACCTCCACAGCGATAACAAGTCATAGCTATATCATCCCATCTCCAACATGGCCCTTGATGTTGTCTTCCACAGGTAGAACAACTCGGAGGGAAAACTAGTCCTCGGCCATAACTCTGTCCCGCTCCTTTGCCCGATCTAATAGAAGGCATAGGAAATGAGCTGCATTCGAACGAAACTCTATTAAAACCCGTGGATCCTCCGAACCTCAGTCCACTACTTCCTCAAAAAATCAGACCACCACGTGTAAAGTTCCCACTTCCAGCAGAGAATGAGCAGCTGGTTCCCCTTTTGGTCAACCTATTTGATTTTTCTATTGTGTACGTTGATTTCTCTTCTCTTCCTCCTTCTTATCTTCAACTACTGCTTCTTCCATCGGACCGCTGATTTAACAAGAGTTTTAAAATTCGTAATTCTGACTGCGAGGCCTCTTTTGATCTTTGGTCGTAGCCCCTGCTCAAAACGGTAACAATGATCCTCTTGCGTCGCAATTGCTTCTGGTGCATACTTGACTAGTGCAGCAAAACGGAGTTCATATTCTGCCACTGTGTGATCATCCCCTTGCACTAAATTTAGAAACTCCATTCTCTCCTATATCAGTACGTCTTGGGTCAGTATTTATCATCAAACTCTTTCTGAAATTTAGCCTAAGTTTTTTATCTTGGATCACATCCCCTCTTAACATACCTCCACCAAAACAAGGCATTCCCCATGAATAAAGAAATAACATACTTAAGTCGATTCTCTGGAATGTAATTCATTAGGTTCATCACATCTTTGACTTTTTCCCACTATTTCTCAGTAATCTCCGGGTCATGGGTACCCTAAAATTATGTAGCCCCCATCTTCTTGATTCTTTCATAATTACGATCAATTGTAGGAACTACTGGTGCTGGCGTTGGAGTGGATGCGTGCACTTGTTCAAGTAATTGTGCTTGGGCCTGAAAGGCCATTCGAAATATATGTGCATACTCTAGTGGTAATCCAACCACTGGAGCACCACCGAGAGGAATTGGAGCATCAGCACCAACACCCTCTCGACCTACCTCCACCACACATGCACTTGAACATGCTACTGAGCCCTCTATGAACTCCGCTAACTCTTCCCTACAACTATTGGGTTAGCACATGCACCTTGAGAAGCCATTGTAACTTAAACAATTAGGCACATCCACAATCAACCTATTACCCTAGAAACCTAGACGTGCTCTGATACCGCCCAATGTAGCACCCCTTACTACCTACATTTAATTATCACTATTTCATCCTTTCCTTGATTAGAACTCATTTTATAACTAATTCTTTTTCAACCCATAAAATAAATTCTATTTTATCAATATAATATATATATATATGTATCTCAAAAGACAATAGATATCGCCAAAAGTTTATATTTACCCCCACCAAATGTCCTTATGTACATAACCTCAAAGAAAAATAGTCCAAAGTTTTAACACAAACTCGGCAAAAGACTAGAATATTTAACAATCAAACAGCTAAAAAATCCGACTTCAGGTATCATGGTTGACCCACCTAATAAGAACGACGGCATGGCTCAAAGTCCAATGTGGCTAGTCAGAGTGACCTATTCCCTGAAAAGTACGTGGCAAGAAATGAGCTGCCTACTCAGTAAGTATAGCTAACCAGTCTCTATATATACACACATAGACAGAAAGTCACATATAATGCAATCACATCAATTAACAAATATTCATCATATAGCAACAACAAATGTAAGGAATAATCCATACCCACGACTGTACATCAATCCGCGATATAATATTTGACGTTATCGCTTATTAACTAAGGCCTTACTTACTCAAATTGGAGTACATTAATCAATGATTTTTCCGGCCATCATCATCTCATCAATGTCATAACATATACAACACAGGATACCCGTTGTATGACACTCTCTACTCCAGTTTGTAGCAATATCAGCACAAGACATCACAACAAGCATGTTATCCCCACACCACCCCAGTGTGTAGTTAACAATACAGGATATTCCCCACTATCCGGAATAACCCAGTACCTTACGCGCCATGGTACCTAGCTTAATTCATTTATTTTTTATATCACATCATCGTAAACCATTGATTCTATTCCCAATTAAGTAAGCACCATGTTTTATTTCAACTCACAATCATTATTCTATTCTCTATAATAATTACTTAGTCAGTAATAACATCTCAATTCGATTTTATGCAATAACCCATTATACAATCACATAATCATACCATTATCACGTTCATTCATTACAAGCATATATGACACATAGTAGGAACTCCATCAATATTAAGGTAATCCAACAAATAGTCCACAACCAATATACAAAATCCACGTATATAAATATAAGTCCAAGTTGATGATCACATCTAAGAACCAATATATATATATTATATACAATACTACACACTACACATATAATTATATATAAAAATCCCATTAGCTATACTTACCTTATACCCCAAAATGGTTCGACTTCACAAGGTACTGCTCAACCTTCTACTTTGTCATCACATCCTATAATAGAGTATTATACGTATAATCAATATATATATAGAACATCATAAGCTCTAAATAAAATATTATATAATGTTGTAAATTTTTCATCAATCTTTTAATGTTCTATTAATATTGAAGTTCAACCTCCGTTCCAGTTTATTTTAGATAAGTACACTTTCTAAGCTTCTCAAACATATATTTAATTTATCAATTAATTCATAAGAATTTATTTAACCAAACCCCTTATATATTTAAAACTATCATTTTTAATAATATCCTTAAATGTGATTATCATTAAAATCTAATTTTCCTCTTTAATAACATAATATTTTTTAAATATAATTTTCGAAACATTTCTATGAATTTTCTACCAATTTATAGTTACTATATAATTTAATTAAACAACAATACATAGAATTACATATTTGGTTAACCGTTCCAATGGAATTGTGTAAATTAGCTATAATAATAATTAAAGCTAACAAATCTAATAATTTAATTAACCAACTATATCATTTGTATATCAAATGTGATATTTACTTTGACACTAATTTAAATAGCCAAAATCATATAATACTCCGGTTAAATAGTACTTTGCTCAATATAAACTATATTTAATAAATAAACTAATTAAATAACATGATTATGTAAATTAATATGAATTGAAATTAAAAAAAAAAAAAAAAAAACATCGCGTACCTCTTTTTGCTGCGCAATATCTGTTTGTCTGTGTGAGTATTCCACTTTTCCTTTTTTTTCCAAGCATGTTACATATATATATATATATTTTAAGAGGGGGGGTGAGGCAGTGCCAACTCCCCCTCTTTTATATATTATATATATGTATATATTATTATTATTATTATATTTATATATTTAGTTTATACTTTTCTAAAATACATTTCACGTCCTTCCTAATTTTCTTAGTTAATATAATTTACCCCCAAATATTATAACAACCTCCAATTTAATTCGTTCAAATTTTATTATATCTCAAGTTCAATCTATAATTTATTCACTCATTAAATTTAAATTTCTAAATAACTACCAATTGGTCTCCCAATTATGTGAAAAATTTTATAGACGTCACACAATGTGTTATAAAATCGCAAAAATTTTATGAAGATAATACATTAAATTATAAGTTTTATTTTTTTAGGGTCCAAAATGCCAATCACCTCAAATTATAAGACAAAAAGTTTCAAGCCTTTATAATGTCTTTCAAAATGATGCCATTAATCAACCTTATTATCTGAAGGTAATACGATTTTAATCTAGAATTACTTTATAACTAAACATTTAGCTTAGTTCACAAATACTTATAAACATTTTGTGTGCATCTTCAAATATTAGTGCTTAATAATCTCATTTGATAGGCATCATTAAAGAAGTTTATGTGTCATTTTAGATATGAAAAGTAGAAAATTACAGGATCAAAAATATATTTAAACCTTCCAAAAATAGTATATAGACTATAGAGAAGTCACAAAATATAAAAACTAATGAATCATGCACTGTAGCAAAGTTAATCATTAGAGGCTTCCCGTGAAGAATGTGGTATTGCACGCCCTGCCTCACCAATTTCGTGCCCTCAATTTCTTTAAAATGAACAAAGGTGTAGTGACGCAAGGGGAGTGCGTTAACACTGATCACTTCCCCATGAGTGGCAAAACAGAGATTTTAACTTAAAATCTGTCACTTCTGGTGACAAATTGCCGATCGACAAGTTGTTGGATGTATGAATCTCTTGCTGCAAATCTTTGACAGTGAGATGGTGGTTCTGTGTAGCTTCCACCGCTGATTTTACGTGTGATGCCATTAAACGGGTCAAGTACAAAGAACAAGAAAAATAATGGACCGGCGGAGGTTTCAATGTGAATAAAAAGCTAATAGAAGATATTTGTGTGCAATGGAGATGTGGTCGAGTGAGGTTTTGTAAGTATATGAGCGGGGTGGTTACTATAATAGTTTGTTGGATTTGTCTGAATTTAATGAAATGTAGTGGCTCTTGGTTGTATAGTGCATTATTTGGAAATATGATAACTTTTATCCTGAATCACATTAAAATTTTAAATTGGTTCTATTACTTAATAATATTTATTAGACTTTCCTCTATAAACACTAAGAAATATTAGTGTGCCATTACTTTATAGGGTTTAATGCAATTACCATCCTATGGTATTGTAATTGAGTAAATTATCTCTTCATGGAAAAAAGAAAATCACATCACCTCCCTATATCTTTTAAAATAAAGCAATTTACATCTGTGTCTAAAGAGGTAAATTATTTCATTTCAAAAAATATAAGGAGGTACTTTGCTATTTCTTTTTACAAGGAATGATTTGTTCATTTCCTATAATAATTTCAAGAGGTTGCTTTCATTTTTTTCTCATTATTATAAGCTTTCTTGCGTTTTTAATCTTAAATTGTTGATTTTTCAAGCAACTTTGTCTTGTTGAGATACTAAAGTTAATGCTTTCATTTTTGCATACTTAGGGCTCAATTTTTTTCTTATCATTATATTTTATAAAATTAAAGTTTGAAATTTTAAAATTATTTATTAATTGCATGCTATTGATATGATAAAGTTTATATCTTTACTTTATGATTGTATTATGATAGTTTTATTAGTCTTTTTACTACTATTATTACTCTTCTTGTTATATATTGCACGAGCCGATCAATTTTATGCAATTTACTACTTAAAATCTTTCATTGTTTTGTTGATTTTATGCAACTTGCCTTTGAAAAATCCTCCTAAAATCTCTTTTATAGCTAGAATCATGTCAAGTTGCAAACTCCTAACTAACTTCTAAACTTTTGATCAATGATGTCTTATCCTATCAGTTATAGGTGAGCTAGGTTTCATGAATAAGTGTAAGGTGATGGGTTCGAATCCCATCAAACGAGTGAGTATTTGACTCACTTTATGTGAGTTTATTATAATTTATTTTATTATTCTTTGTGATATTAATATATGAATTGAATATTGATATATTGACAAACTAATCAATTTATTAAAATATTGATGTTATCATGTAATTACCATATATATATATAATATATATTCATCCCAAAATTTTTCGAAAACATGAATTAATTTCCCATCAATATTTGCTTGTTTGACATTTTTTAAATTTCACTAATTGATGGATGGGTCCTTATAAAGAGATTGGTCTAATTTTAGTTGTTTGGCATTTGGGTCCATTAACAATTAGAATTTGCGACTTGGCCCATTAGTTTTGCATATTACATGATTTGAGGACACATTTTGCCAGAAAGTTAAAAATTAGCTGGAAAACCACATGTGCAAGTCATGAATATATTACCAAATTTATGCCAGCACATGATTTGCACGTGTTAATTTTTGACAAATTGAGAAATTTCTAGCAAAACTGTGTTAGCAAATCGTAAAATTTACTAATATAAGTTTAATGTTTTGAAGGTCCAAAACGCCAAACACCTCTAATTATAGGACCAAAAATTTTAATAGACTTTATAATATTCAATTCAAGATGAATCCATTAATCAAAATCATTATCTAAAGTTAACATGATTTTGATTTAGAATTACTTTATAACTAAACATTCAGCTTGGTCCACAAATATTTATAAACATTCTGTGTGTGTTTTTAGATATTAGTGCTTAATAATCTCATTCGATATGCAATATTCTTTTAAAGAAGTTTATGTGTCATTTCAGACATGAAAAGTAGAAAAACAATAGAGAAATAAAAAAATCATAAAATTAATAAATTACCAATCGATTTATCGAAGTTAATCATTAGAGACTTCTCTTGAACAATGTGGCCTTCCAGTCCCTGCCTCGCCAACTTCTTGACCTCGATTCTTTAAAGTGCACAAAGACGTAGTGGTGCAAGGGGAACGAATTAATGCCCATCACTTCTCCATGAGTTCCAAATAGAGATTTTAACCCAGAGTCTGCAACTTTTGGTGAGAAATTGCCGATCCACAAGTTGTTGGATGGATAAATCTCCCATTGCAAATCTTTGACAGTCACATCGTAGTTATGTGTAGTTTCGCAACTGATTTTGTAGCTGGTGCCATTAAATGGATCAAGTAAAGAGAAAAAAAAATGATGAAATGTTGGAGGTTCCGATGTGAATGAAATGCTGAATAGAAAGAGATCTGTGTGCAATGGGGATGTGGTGGAGAGAGGTTTTGTAAGTGTATGGGAGGGGTGGTTACTGTAATATTTTGTTGCATTTGTCTAAATTTAATGGCATTTGGTGGCTCTTAGTTGTATTACGTATTATTTGAAAATATTCTAACTTTCACCAGGATTAAATTAAAATTTTAAATTGGTCCTATTACTTAATAATATTTATTACACTTGTCCTCTATATACACTAAAAATTATCAGTCTGGAATTACATTATAGGGTCTAATACAATTTAATTGTTGTTATGAAGGTCCAAAACGCCGAACACTTCTAATTATAGGAGAAAAATTTCAATAGAGCCATTATAATACTCAATTCAAAATGATGCTATTAATCAACCTTATTATCTAAAATTAACATAATTTTAATCTAGAATTACTTGATAACTAAACATTCAGCTTGGACCACGAATATTTGTAAACATTCTTATGTGTTTTTAGATATTAATGCTTAATTATCTCATTTGATATGCAATATTTATTTTAGAAAAGTTTATGTGTCATTTCAGACAAGGAAAGTAGAAAAACTTAGAGAAATAGTAAAATAAAACAATTAATAAATTACCAACCGATTTAGCCACATGTGGGCCGAAAAGTACATCTAAAAGATATTCTCCTTCGCCCGGTCAAGCCACTTTGGCTAGTCAACGAGGTTTAGCTCCAACTCCAAGCATATTGCGCTAGCGAGGACTTCTAGCAGGACTCCTCAAAGAATAAGGCCAACCGAGCTGCGAACCCCAAGGCGTCCTTGACTGTGTATTGCGGGGGATCTTCCTCTGTTAGCATGCAAAAGAGGAAGTTGGTAAGTAAATCACATTCTTTTTTAAGTTTTATCATTATTTTATAAATAAGATGTTAACTATTACATTCTTCTACAGGAGATAGAGCTCAATCAATCGGCCAAGAAGACGCAGTTATTTGAAAATTTCTATAAGAAAAAAGAGACCACGGCTGGAGCGGGCAGAGGGCTGTTGAGATGCCGGTAAATCATTATTACTATTATTTTTTTCTAAAAATTAATTATTGATTAAAAGTACTAATAATTTTATTTGTTTTGCAGGAGACGTTCTAGAAGTTGATGGATGATCATTAGCCTGAGCCCACGGCCAAGGACCATGATGCCCTTGGCAGAATTAGAGGCTTTGGTGGCAATGATGGATCAACAGTGTGGTTGGCTGCAGCCGTGGGCAAGAACAAGGACCGAGTATTTGTCCTTGGTTTTGAGGCCCATATCTTCAGCCGGACCTTCACATCACCATCGCCACCGCCATCGCCCCAGCTAAATCCGACCATGGAGGACCGCATCAATCTCCTCGAAACGATGATGGCCGACATGATGGCCATGATAAGGAAGATGCGGGCTACCTCCTCGACAGACCCTCCAACCTCTATCCAAGACGATATGCACGTTGCTGATAAGGAGGGTTTAGATTAGGTTTTAATTTTTTTTTATTTTTGTAATTAGACAATAGTTCATATTAATATAATATTTTTCCTTAATTATTAATATTTCATAATGTTGATTACATTCCATTATTTCATATTTACTCAATTAATTCAATTCATAAATATAATTAATTGAAAATTTATTAAATTAATCTAATTCTATATTAAAATATATAAATTTATTTATTTATTTAAATATATTAAATATATGAATTATCTAATTCTATATTAAAATTTATTAAAATATATAAATTATTTATTTATTTAAATTTATTAAGGATATGGAAGAATCTTCCTCAAACCAGGCAAGAACTAGGAGAAAATCTGATTAAAGAAGGTATCAATGCATGATTATCAGTGTCAAATGACGCATTAATAAGCAATTAATAAGATGACATAATCAATTACGTCAAAGCAGACAGAAGGCCGGGAATCTTGGCTTTTCTACTATTCATTTTTGACTTTTAGTTCAATTATGGGAATCTTGGCTTTTCTACTATTCATTTTTGACTTTTAGTTCAATTATTATTGTAACTGTAGCACTTTTTCCCGAAATATCGATTTTATACTGTGTAATACACGGTTTCTACTGTAGTTTGTAGGGTTAGGCCCCTGTAGAATAGGATCCTCTGCATCCTATAAATGCATATGTTGGAAACGTTAAGGGCAGAACCTCATAAGAAACCTTTCTTTTGGAGTATTATATTTGGATATAAATTTTATGAAAGGTTGCTGGTTATTCATTATCTTGTAAAATTATCCTATCCCTGCCTGATGATCCTGGTTGTAATGGTATCAGAGCCATGGTAGTAGTAATTAATATGTTATGGATCAACACATGACTTTATTCATGCATCACATGAACATACTTAATAAGAATTCTAATATTAAAAATATTAAAAATGAGGAATATGATATACCTCAGAATTTGAATTTGTTAAATAGATGGACAATTTCAAAAGTTGAACCGAGATTAATATATCAATTAGGAACTTTTGAAAAGTTAGGATTAAAACAAGTAGTAAAATTAGGAACTTTTGAAAAGTTAGGATTAAAACAAGTAGTAAAAACTACTGAAGAATCTATCTCATTAGATAACGATGAAATGATAATAAGATTATTATCCGAAAAGGACATTAGTCATTATAGACAAACACATAAATTTCTATATATAGGACTTGTACAAATCGCATTTAAACCTTTGACTTTAGAAGGTTTACCAGAAAGTTTTATTGCAGCTTTAAGAGATAGTAGAAATTTAAATTGGAAACAATCACTTATGGGCATAATACAGTCTAGTCTGGCACATGGACCAGTTTATTTTAATGTATATCCAAATTTACAATTATCTTTATCTGATATTAATATATTAGATGCCTTAACATTAAATGTTAAAACTCATGGTTATGATTATATGTCTGGAACGGAAGTAATATGTATCTATTATAGAATATATTATAAGCCTTTATTTACATTAAATCCACAATGTAAAAGGATTGATAAATAAAAAAATGAAACTATACTAATTGAAACAAATTTTAGTAATTCAAATATTACTACAAGAAGACCTATTAAATGGGAAGAAATAACTTTTCCACAAAATTGGATAATTGAACAAGCTGTACCTAAAAGGCCACAATTACATGATCATAATAAGATTATAGATATTCTTCAAAATAATGAAGGAACTGTAAATATTAAATTTGAAACAAATTCTAAATCATTACTATTTCAGAAATGTAACTCGATGAGATCTTACATATCACCTATAGATTATAGGGTAGAATCTCCTATGCCTTCTAGAGCCTCTACTTCTCAAATAAGAGAAACAGAAATATTTACTCCTGTTACAGAAAAATTATATATTAACAGACAAAATATTGTAAGAGAAGCTAATAATCAAACTCAAGATAATAATGAGTTAGAACTGACTATGTCAGAAATGGAGTTTAATATTTAATGGATTATAGTTCTATTATAGATTTTAGTCCTGGCTCTCCAGCCAGAAAAATTATTTCAGAAGAATTTAAAGACGCAGGTTATAGCCAATTCAGAGAATGGTTTTTCCAAAGCTTTGATAAGCAAGAAATGTTATATTTTCAAGATGAATTTTATAAGGTTTGCAAAGAAAAAAATGCTTTAATTCCTTTTGTGACATGGTTTATTGATACATATGTCAAAAACTATATTTCTGTTATAGAAAGAATTATAGACTAGAATCAGGGAAAGTTTATCAAGGTCTTTACCCTCCACAACAGTCTTTTCATATTGAAAAGAATGGAAAAATTCATAATTTTTCAGCCTTTTCTAAATTAATAGAAACAGACACTCTTACAGTAACTTGTAAACATATTAATAATATGTTTGAACAACAAAATTATACAAATTTATTCCTTAATATTTTAGGAGAACAAATACAATCAATTCATAATAAAATTGAAATGATTATCAAAGCTATAAATAATATACAACCGGTCATAATAGAAACAAAAACTGAGGAAAAAGAAGCATCTCCTAGCTTTCAGCCTCCTCCAATGATATCTGATTTCAAAATAAAAAACCTCGGCGTAGGATGTCGTATGAAATGTCAAATTATTTGATTAAAATATTAATAAAAACTATTTAGAAATTATGATCAATTATATTTTCATCTATTGGCTTTTTATACAAATCACTATCGCCTTTCAAATTACACAGAAACCATTCCTAATAGCTTTTAACTAAAAAGATTATCTTTGTTAATCCTGTCAAATTTTAATTTAATTTTTCAATAACAAAAATGTCCTCAAAAGTTTCTATATGCCAAAAGTTATATATCAAAAGATAGAGAGAGTGTGGCAAAATAATTTTTTAATTTAGATTTAAATTATTTTGTTAACTTTTTGTTAAATCAATTAATCATAGTGTACCAATTTTATTTTCCTCATTTATTTCATATCGTGATTATGTGGAGTTCAGTTTTACAAAAATATAAAATCGGTTACAAATTAATGCATATGATGTGTACGGAAATAAGAAACTTTGGCGCAATTGTGCGATGGACAGTTATTTTTATATATTTGCATTATCGTAATATTTGTAATTGATCATATTTTTTATTAATAAATTTTTAAAATTATTATTAATCATAATAACAAAAATGCCCTCAAAAGTTTTTATGTAATTATCAAAAGATAAAGGGTGTGTTCAAGTTATTTATGAGAATGAATATTATGACACCATATATTATTATTTATTCACAACCTTTCATTTATTGTCCTTTTACACAAACTACCATCTTTTTAAAAATTATAAAAATCACCCTTTACAGTATTTAAGACCCAAAAATATCTTTATTGACTCGGTTAAATTTTAATTTAATTTTTTAATGACAAATGCCCTCAAGAATTTTTCTGTAATTACCAAAAATTAAAAGGGCAAGTAATATTTATCAAAATGAATAAT
>NW_011628090.1:63837-67949 GCF_000512975.1 Sesamum indicum | reverse complement strand
AAGAGACTTTAATTCATTTTTTTAAAGTTCTAAAATTAATTATATGAACAATTATACGTAAATTTCTTTTAATTATATGTACTCCTTGTGTTTATTTTTGTTTAACAAATAGATTCCTCTGTTAGTTAAAATTTACTGAATTTTTTTATGTTAATATAAACTTAAATAAAAATTTATATTACCCCGAATTGATAGAGACGGGCATTTCTATCATGAAAATTAATTTAATTTTTAAATAATAGAAATACGGTCTAGAATATTTTTGTAATTACCAAAAAATAAAAGAGGTGTCAAAGTAATATTTATGAGGGAATGTTAACTTATTCGATTTAAACAAACCATTCTTGCCTTTACAAAAATACAGAAACCACTCCTTTTAAAATCCAAAAATGCCCTCAAGTCAAACGGTAGCCAAAGGGAATAAATACTATAACCCCACATTTTTTCAATATTTATATCGATTTTTAATTGAATCTCTATACAATTTTGATAATAAAATATTAAATTATTCAATTAATATATTAATAAAAATTAATTATTTGGTTATTTCAATTTTTACAATATTATGGGAACGTATTCTTCATCTTCATATATATTACTCTACCTTTTGGTAAATTAGTATTTTTGTTATAAAAATTAAAAAATTTGTTAATCCCTCTACCTTTTGGTAAATTAGTATTTTTGTTATAAAAATTAAAAAATTTGACCAAGTCAACATAAGCATTTTGGATATTAAAGACTATTAGGAGTTGTATTTTAAAAGACAAGTGCGGTTTATATAAATATAATTATTTCTGAATATAATTTAACAACTAATAAAGATAATACAATTACATAATATCTTACAAGTTAAAACTTTAAATCTAATAAATAATTAAATTTTAAATATAATATATTAGATGTTGAACCCAAAAAGAGAGAATATATTTTTTAAGAATAAATTTATTAAACCACAAGTAAATAGATATAATTTTAATTTTTGAATGAATCTTTTATTATTTAATTTTTCAATAATACTTAATTCATGTTTTGCCCTTGTCATACTTCCTTGTACTATATATGAATAAAATACTTTCATTTGTATGACTTGGCTGTATTTTCCATCTCACAGATTTATTTACATTAAAAAAAAATCAAATTAAGTATTGTAAATAAAGAATATTAAAAAGAAAGTAACTGAAAACAATAAATAACCAAGATGAGACTATTTTCTTTTAAATAACTACGTTGAAATACAATTCTTTTAGAAATAAATATATGAAACAATAAGTAAATAACTAAAAAAAAAAGTTAAAATTCCGCTACAAAAAGAATATCAAATTTTTACATCTAATACGATCCCAAAATTTTGATTTTTATAGATGTGAACAATTTTTTTATTTTTCAGGGATGTAATAACAAGAAATACAGTTATTAAAGTTAAAATTATACTTATACGCCCATCAAAATTCTCGATTTACGCATTACCCCATACGCAAACTTATAAAAGCATTAAATAATGGATAAAACAAAATATGTTTTTTGCTAACAACAACATTTATTGTTCAAATTCTAAACAAGAAATCAAGTGTAAAAAGTGAGTCTCCAAAGAGGGTGTAAGTATAATAAATAAAAAGTAACAGAAAAGAAAAAAATCCCTACGCAACACAGATATTAAATTTAATTTAAATTTTTAAACGATACTTGAGTGTTTTTGTAATTACCAAAAGGTAAAAGAAGTATCAAAATAATATTTATGAGGAAATGTTAAATTATTTAGTTATTATATTAATAAAAATTAGGTTGCAAATTAGGAATAATTACGTCACCACCTATTGTCCCGTTGCTTTTTCATAAATACAGAAATCACTCCTAGCAGCTTTTAAAATAAAAAAAAAATGCTCCTATTAACACGATCAAACTTTAATTTAAAAAAATACCCTCAAATAATTATCAAAAAGTAGAGGAAGTGCCAAAGTATATATAGGAATAAATACTATAACCCCGCATATTTTTTCAATATTTATATCGATTTTTAATTGATTGTCCATACAATTTTGATAATTAAAATGTTAAATTATTCAATTAATATATTAATAAATATTAATTATTAAGTTATTTTAATTTTTTAAATATTTAAAGTCATGATCTAGTAATTAATTTTAAAAAAATGTATGAAATCATATTCTTCAATTTAATATCTTTACAAATTATATTTAAAATAAAATTAATTATACTTAAACCCCATTTTGAAAATACTAACTTATATTTTACCCCAAAAAATCTTTACTTACACTCCCCACTCAGTTCACACATGACCCCCTTTTTGTTAAAATTTGAACTGAAAATGCTAAATTATACTTTAATCCCAAAGAATTTTTAAAAATTGCACTTATACGCCCTCCAAAATTTTCAGTGACATAAACTCATAAAAAAAAATTAAATAAAGGATATAGCTAACAACATTTTTTGTTAAAATCCTAACAAGAAATCAATTGAAAAAAGTAAATTTTCAAAGAGGGTGTAAGTATAATACATAAACAGTAACCCAAAAGAAAAAAAATCCCTATGCAACACACACAATGTTCTGCACGGTTTTGTTAAAGCAAGTTTGTTTCCCTTTTATATTAACTTGTAGTTCTTATTACGCTTAGAAATTTAACACACAAATTCTTGGGTCTAGACATACGTTTGGGTCAAGTTTCGTCGAATTCTGAGAAATGCTCAAAATTTAGCTGTTTTGCACGGTTTTATTAAATCAAGTTTGTTCCCATTTTAGACTAACTTGTAGGTATTATTACGCTTCGAAAATTTACCACACATATTCTTGGGTCAAAACCTACGATTGGGTCATGTTTCGTTGAATTCTGTGAACGTTCAAAAGTTAACTGTTTTGCACGGTTTTATTAAAACAAGTTTGTTTCCCTTTTGTACTAACTTGTAGTTATTATTACGCTTTGAAAATTTAACACATAAACTCTTGGGTCTAGACCTACGTTTGGGTCAAGTTTCGTCGAATTCTGAGAATGCTCAAAATTTAGCTGTTCTGCACGGTTTTATTAAAGCAAGTTTGTTTCCCTTTTATACTAACTTGTAGTTATTATTACGCTTAGCAAATTTACAACACAAATGGATGGATTTAAACCTGCGATTGGGTCAAGTTTCGTTGAATTATGAGAACATTCAAAAGTTAGCTGTTTTGCACAGTTTTATTAAAACAGGTTTGTTTCCCTTCTATACTAACTTGTAGTTATTTCTTACGCTGAGAAATTTAACACACAAACTATTGGGTCTAGACCTACGTTTGGGTCAAGTTTCGTCGAATTCTGAGAATGCTCAAAATTTAGCTGTTTTGCACGGTTTTATTAAAACAAGTTTGTTTCCCTTTTATACTAACTTGTAGTTATTATTACGCTTAGCAAATTTACAACACAAATGCTTGGGTCTAGACAAACGTTTGGGTCAAGTCTTTTAGTTATTATTACGCTTAGAAAATTTAACACACAAATGTTTGGGTCTAGACCAACGTTTGGGACAGGTTTCGTCGAATTCTGATAACGTTCAAAATTTAGCTGTTTTGCACGGTTTTATTAAAGCAGGTTTGTTTCCCTTTTATACTAACTTGTAGTTATTATTGCGCTTAGCAAATGTATAAAACAAATGCTTGGGTCTAGATCTACGTTTGGGTCAAGTTTCGTAAAATTTTGAGAACATTCAAAATTTAGCTGTACTGCACGGTTTTATTAAAGCAAGTTTATTTTCCTTTTATAGTAACTTGTACTTCTTGTTACGCTTAGAAATTTAACACACAAATTCTTGGGTCTAGACATACGTTTGAGTCAAGTTTCATTGAATTCTGTGAACGTTCAAAAGTTAACTGTTTTGCACGGTTTTATAAAAACAAGTTTGTTTCCCTTTTATACTAACTTGTAGTTATTGTTACGCTTAGAAAATTTACCACACTAAAGCTTGGGTCTAGACCAATGTTTGGGACAGGTTTCTTCGAATTCAGAGAACGTTCAAAATATAGCTGTTTTGCACGGTTTTATTAAAGCAAGTTTGTTTTCGTTTTATGCTAACTTATAGTTATTATTACGCTTAGCAAATTTACAACACAAATGCTTGGGTCTAGA
>NW_011628090.1:63322-63671 GCF_000512975.1 Sesamum indicum | reverse complement strand
GAATTCATGCAAGATGCTCAAGATCCAAATGATGTGGAATTTGAGGATATTTTTGAAGCTATCAAGGAAACCTTGGTAGAAAAAATTCACAAGAAGGATATGGAAGAATCTTCCTCAAACCAGGCAAGAACTGGGAGAAAATCTGATTAAAGAAGGTATCAATGCATGATTATCAGTGTCAAATGACGCATTAATAAGCAATTAATAAGATGACGTAATCAATGACGTCAAAGCAGACAGAAGGCCGGGAATCTTGGCTTTTCTACTATTCATTTTTGACTTTTAGTTCAATTATTATTGTAACTGTAGCACTTTTTCCCGAAATATCGGTCTTATACTGTGTAATACA
>NW_011628090.1:60276-62199 GCF_000512975.1 Sesamum indicum | reverse complement strand
TTTATTAAAGCAAGTTTGTTTCCCTTTTATGCTAACTTGTAGTTATTATTACGCTTAGCAAATTTACAACACAAATGCTTGGGTCTAGACCAACGTTAGGGTCAAGTTTCATCGAATTTTGAAAACGTTCAAAATTTAGCTATTTTGCACGGTTTATTAAAGCAAGTTTGTTTCCCTTTTATGCTAACTTGTAGTTATTATTACGCTTAGCAAATTTACAACACAAATGCTTGGGTCTAGACCAACGTTAGGGTCAAGTTTCATCGAATTTTGAAAACGTTCAAAATTTAGCTATTTTGCACGGTTTATTAAAGCAAGTTTGTTTCCCTTTTATACTAACTTGTAGTTATTATTACGCTTAGCAAATTTACAACACAAATGGATGGGTCTAGACCTGCGGTAGGGTCAAGTTTCGTCGAATTCTGAGAACGTTCAAAAGTTAGCTGTTTTTTGCACGGTTTTATTAAAACAAGTTTGTTTTGCTTTTATACTAACTTGTAGTTATTATTACGCTCAGAAATTTAACACACAAACTCTTGGGTCTAGACCTACGTTTGCGTCAAGTTTCGTCGAATCCTGAGAATGCTCAAAATTTAGCTGTTTTGCACGGTTTTATTATAACAAGTTTGTTTCCCTTTTATACTAGGATGTAGTTATTATTACGCTTAGCAAATGTATAACACAAATGCTTGGGTCAAGACATGCGTTTGGGTCAAGTTTCGTAAAATTTTTAGAACGTTCAAAATTTAGCAGTTCTGCACGATTTTATTAAAGCGAGTTTGTTTGCCTTTTATACTAACTTGTCGTTCTTATTACGCTTAGAAATTTAACACACAAATTCTTGGGTCTAAACATATGATTGGGTCAAGTTTCATCGAATTCTGAGAAATGCTCAAAATTTAGCAGTTTTGCACGGTTTTATTAAAGCAAGTTTGTTTCCCTTTTATACTAACTTGTAGTTATTATTACGCTTTGCAAATTTACAACACAAATGGATGGGTCTAGACCTGCGGTAGGGTCAAGTTTCGTCGAATTCTGAGAACGTTCAAAAGTTAGCTGTTTTTTGCACGGTTTTATTAAAACAAGTTTGTTTTTCTTTTATACTAACTTGTAGTTATTATTACGCTCAGAAATTTAACACACAAACTCTTGGGTCTAGACCTACGTTTGCGTCAAGTTTCGTCGAATTCTGAGAATGCTCAAAATTTAGCTGTTTTGCACGGTTTTATTAAAACAAGTATGTTTCCATTTTATACTCACTTGTAGGTATTATTACGCTTCAGAAATTTACAACACATATTCCTGGGTGTAGACCTACGATTGGGTCAAGTTGCGTTGAATTCTGTGAACGTTCAAAAGTTAACTGGTTTGCACGGTTTTATTAAAACAACTTTGTTTTCCTTTTATACTAGTTATTATTACGCTTAGAAAATTTACCACACTAATGCTTGGGTTTAGACCAACGTTTGGGACAGGTTTCATCGAATTATAAAAACGTTCAAAATTTAGCTGTTTTGCACGGTCTTATAAAAGCAAGTTTGTTTCCCTTTTATGATAACTTGTAGTTATTATTACGCTTAGCAAATTTACAACAGAAATGCTTGGGTTTAGACCAACGTTTGGGACAGGTTTCGTCGAATTCTGAGAACGTTCAAAATTTAGTTGTTTTGCACGGTTTTATTAAAGCAAGTTTGTTTTCCTTTTATGCTAACTTGTAGTTATTATTACGCTTAGCAAATTTACAACACAAATGCTTGGGTCTAGACCAACGTTAGGGTCAAGTTTCATCGAATTTTGAAAACGTTCAAAATTTAGCTATTTTGCACGGTTTATTAAAGCAAGTTTGTTTCCCTTTTATGCTAACTTGTAGTTATTATTACGCTTAGCAAATTTACAACACAAATGGATGGGTCTAGACCTGCG
>NW_011628090.1:54426-60215 GCF_000512975.1 Sesamum indicum | reverse complement strand
TATTAAAACAAGTTTGTTTTTCTTTTATACTAACTTGTAGTTATTATTACGCTCAGAAATTTAACACACAAACTCTTGGGTCTAGACCTACGTTTGCGTCAAGTTTCGTCGAATTCTGAGAATGCTCAAAATTTAGCTGTTTTGCATGGTTTTATTATAACAAGTTTGTTTCCCTTTTATACTAGCATGTAGTTATTATTACGCTTAGCAAATGTATAACACAAATGCTTGGGTCAAGACATGCGTTTGGGTCAAGTTTCGTAAAATTTTGAGAACGTTCAAAATTTAGCAGTTCTGCACGGTTTCATGTAGTTATTATTACGCTTAGCAAATGTATAACACAAATGCTTGGGTCAAGACATGCGTTTGGGTCAAGTTTCGTAAAATTTTGAGAACGTTCAAAATTTAGCAGTTCTGCACGGTTTTATTAAAGCAAGTTTGTTTGCCTTTTATACTAACTTGTAGTTCTTATTACGCTTAGAAATTTAACACACAAATTCTTGGGTCTAAACATATGATTGGGTCAAGTTTCGTCGAATTCTGAGAAATGCTCAAAATTTAGCAGTTTTGCACGGTTTTATTAAAGCAAGTTTGTTTCCCTTTTATACTAACTTGTAGTTATTATTACGCTTAGCAAATTTACAACACAAATGGATGGGTCTAGACCTGCGGTTGGGTCAAGTTTCGTCGAATTATGAGAACGTTCAAAAGTTAGCTGTTTTGCATGGTTTTATTAAAACAAGTTTGTTTCCCTTTTACACTAACTTGTAGTTATTATTACGCTCAGAAATTTAACACACAAACTCTTGGGTCTAGACCTACGTTTGCGTTGTAGTTATTATTACGCTCAGAAATTTAACACACAAACTCTTGGGTCTAGACCTACGTTTGCGTCAAGTTTAGTCGAATTCTGAGAATGCTCAAAATTTAGCTTTTGCACGGTTTTATTATAACAAGTTTGTTTCCCTTTTATACTAACTTGTAGTCATTATTACACTTAACAAATTTACAACACAAATGCTTGGGTTAGACCAACGTTTGGGTCAAGTTTCGTCGAATTCTGAGAACGTTCAATATTTAGCTGTTTTGCACGGTTTTATTAAACAAAGTTTGTTTCCCTTTTAAACTAACTTGTAATTATTATTATGCTAATCAAATTTACAACACAAATGCTTCGGTTTAGACCAACATTTGGGTCAAGTTTCGTTGAATTCTGAAAACGTTCAAAATTTAACTATTTTGCACGGTTTTATTAAAGCATGTTTGTTTCCTTTTATACTAACTTGTAGTTATTATTACGCCTAGCAAATTTACAACACAAATGGATGGGTCTAGACCTGCGGTTGGGTCAAGTTTCGTCGAATTCTGAGATCGTTCAAAAGTTAGTTGTTTTGCACGGTTTTATTAAAGCAAGTTTGTTTCCCTTTTATACTAACTTGTAGTTATTATTACGCTTAGAAATTTAACACACAAATTCTTGGTCTAGACATACGTTTGGGTTAAGTTTCGTCGAATTCTGAGAATGCTCAAAATTTAGCTGTTTTGCACGGTTTTATTAAAACAAGTTTGTTTCTATTTTATACTAACTTGTAGATATTATTACGCTTACCAAATTAGCCACACATATTCTGGATCTAGACTAACGTTTGGGTCAAGTTTCGTCGAATTCTGAGAACCTTCAAAATTTCGCTGTTCTGCACGGTTTTATTAAACCAAATTTGTTTGCCTTTTAAACTAACTTGTAATTATTATTACGCTTCGGAAATTTACCACACATATTCTTGTGTCAAAACCAACGTTTGGGTCAAGTTTTGTCGAATTTTGAAAACGTTCAAAATTTAGCTATTTTGCACGATTTTATTAAAGCAAGTTTGTTTCCCTTTTATACTAACTTGTAGTTATTATTACGCTTAGCAAATTTAAAACACAAATGGATGGGTCTAGACTTACGGTTGGGTCAAGTTTCGTCGAATTCTGAGAACGTTCAAAAGTTAGCTGTTTTGCACGGTTTTATTAAAACAAGTTTGTTTCCCTTTTATACTAACTTGTAGTTATTATTACACTCAAAAATTTAACACACAAACTCTTGGGCCTAGACCTACGTTTGCGTCAAGTTTCGTCGAATTCTGAGAATGCTCAAAATTCAGCTGTTTTGCACGGTTTTATTATAACAAGTTTGTTTCCCTTTTATAGTAACTTGTAGTTATTATTACACTTTGCATATTTACAACACAAATACTTGGGTGTAGACCAACTTTTGGGTCAAGTTTTGTCGAATTCTGATAACGTTCAAAATTTAGCTGTTTTGCACGATTTTATTAAACAAAGTTTGCTTCCCTTTTAAACTAACTTGTAATTATTATTACGCTTAGCAAATTTACAGCACAAATGGTTAGGTCTAGACCAACGTTTGGGTCAAGTTTCGTCGAATTCTGAAAATGTTCAAAATTTAGCTATTTTGCACGGTTTTATTAAAGCAGGTTTGTTTCCCTTTTATACTAACTTGTAGTTATTACTACGCCTAGCAAATTTACAACACAAATGGATGGGTCTAGACCTGCGGTTGGGTCATGTTTCGTTGAATTCTGAGCACGTTCAAAAGTTAGATGTTTTGAATTATTTTATTAAAACAAGTTTGTTTCTCTTTTGTACTAACTTGTAGTTATTATTACGCTTAGAAAATTTAACACACAAACTATTGGGTCTAGACCTACATTTGGGACAAGTTTCGTCGAATTCTGAGAATGCTCAAAATTTAGCTGTTCTGCACGGTTTTATTATAGCAAGTTTGTTTCCCTTTTATACTAACTTGTAGTTCTTATTACGCTTAGAAATTTAACACACATATTCTTGGGTCTAGACATACGTTTGGGTCAAGTTTCGTCGAATTCTGAGAAATGTTCAAAATTTAGCTGTTTTACACGGTTTTATTAAAACATGTTTGTTTCCATTTTAGACTTACTTGTAGGTATTATTACGCTTCGGAAATTAACCACACATATTCTTGGGTCAAAACCTACGATTGGGTCAAGTTTCGTTCAATTCTGTGAACGTTCAAAAGTTAACTGTTTTGCACGATTTTATTAAAACAAGTTTGTTTCCCTTTAATACTAACTTGTAGTTATTATTACGCTTAGCATATGTATAACACAAATGCTTGGGTCTAGACATGCGTTCGGGTCAAGTTTCGTAAAATTTTGAGAACGTTCAAAATTTAGCTGTTCTGCACGGTTTTAGTAAAACAAGTTTGTTACCCTTTTATACTAACTTGTAGTTATTATTACGCATATCAAATTTACCACACAAATGCTTGTGTCTAGACCAACGTTTGGGTCAAGTTTCGTCGAATTCTGAAAACGTTCAAAATTTAGCTGTTTTGCACGATTTTATTAAACCAACTTTGTTTCCCTTTTATACTAGCTTGTAGTTATTATTACGCTTAGCAAATGTATAACACAAATGCTTAGGTCTAGACATACGTTTGGGTCAAGTTTCGTCAAATTTTGAGAACGTTCAAAATTTAGCTGTTCTGCACGGTTTTATTAAAACAAGTTTGTTTCCCATTTATACTAACTTGTAGTTATTATTACGTTTATCAAATTTACCACACAAATGCTTGGGTCTGGACCAACGTTTGGGTCAAGTTTCGTCGAATTCTGAAAACGTTCAAAATTTAGCTGTTTTGCAC
Organism: Sesamum indicum; assembly: GCF_000512975.1. Classification (NCBI taxonomy): domain Eukaryota; kingdom Viridiplantae; phylum Streptophyta; class Magnoliopsida; order Lamiales; family Pedaliaceae; genus Sesamum; species Sesamum indicum. The sequence goes on along the minus strand of NW_011628090.1, from coordinate 56,527 downwards.
GGTTTTATTAAGGCAACTTTGTTTCCGTTTTATACTAGCTTGTAGTTATCATTACGCTTAGCAAATGTATAACACAAATGCTTGGGTCGAGACATGCGTTTGGGTTAAGTTTCCTAAAATTTTGAGAATGTTCAAAATTTAGCTGTTCTGCACGGTTTTGTTAAAGCAAGTTTGTTTCGCTTTTATATTAACTTGTAGTTCTTATAACGCCTAGAAATTTAACACACAAATTCTTGGGTCTAGACATACATTTGGGTCAAGTTTCGTCGAATTCTGAGAAATGCTCAAAATTTAGCTGTTTTGCACGGTTTTATTAAATCAAGTTTGTTCCCATTTTAGATTAACTTGTAGGTATTATTACGCTTCGAAAATTTACCACACATATTCTTGGGCCAAAACCTACGATTGGGTCAAGTTTTGTTGAATTCTGTGAACGTTCAAAAGTTAACTGTTTTGCACGTTTTATTAAAACAAGTTTGTTTCCCTTTTGTACTAACTTGTAGTTATTATTACGCTTTGAAAATTTAACACATAAACTCTTGGGTCTAGACCTACGTTTGGGTCAAGTTTCGTCGAATTCTGAGAATGCTCAAAATTTAGCTGTTCTGCACGGTTTTATTAAAGCAAGTTTGTTTCCCTTTTATACTAACTTGTAGTTATTATTACGCTTAGAAATTTAACAGACAAATTCTTGGGCCTAGACATACGTTTGGGTCAAGTTTCGTCGAATTCTGAGAATGCTCAAAATTTAGCTGTTTTGCACGGTTTTATTAAAACAAGTATGTTTGCATTTTATACTAACTTGTTGGTATTATTAAGCTTAGAAAATTTACCACACATATTCTTGGGTCTAGACCAACGATTGGGTCAAGTTTCGTTGAATTCAGTGAACATTCAAAAGTTAACTGTTTTGCACGGTTTTATTAAAACAAGTTTTTTTCCCTTTATTACTAACTTGTAGTTATTATTACGCTTAGCAAATTTACAACACAAATGGATGGGTCTAGACCTGCGATTGGGTCAAGTTTCGTTGAATTCAGTGAACATTCAAAAGTTAACTGTTTTGCACGGTTTTATTAAAACAAGTTTTTTTCCCTTTATTACTAACTTGTAGTTATTATTACGCTTATCAAATTACCACACAAATACTTGGGTCTAGACCAACGTTTGGGACAGGTTTCGTCGAATTTTGAGAACGTTCAAAATTTAGCTGTTTTGCACGGTTTTATTAAAGCAAGTTTGTTTCCCTTTTATACTAACTTGTAGTTATTATTACGCTTAGCAAATGTATAACACAAATGCTTGGGTCTAGACATACGTATGGGTCAAATTTCGTCGAATTCTGAGAACCTTCAAAATTTAGTTGTTTTGCACGGTTTTATTAAAGCAGGTTTGTTTCCCTTTTATACTAACTTGTAGTTATTATTGCGCTTAGCAAATGTATAAAACAAATGCTTGGGTCTAGATCTACGTTTGGGTCAAGTTTCGTAAAATTTTGAGAACATTCAAAATTTAGCTGTACTGCACGGTTTTATTAAAGCAAGTTTGTTTTCCTTTTATAGTAACTTGTACTTCTTGTTACGCTTAGAAATTTAACACACAAATTCTTGGGTCTAGACATACGTTTGAGTCAAGTTTCATTGAATTCTGTGAACGTTCAAAAGTTAACTATGTTGCACGGATTTATTAAAACAACTTTGTTTCCCTTTTATACTAACTTGTAGATATTATTACGCTTAGAAAATTACCACACTAATGCTTGGGTTTAGACCAACTTGGGTCAAGTTTCGTCGAATTCTGAGAACGTTCAAAAGTTAGCTGTTTTGCACGGTTTTATTAAAGCAAGTTTGTTTTCGTTTTATGCTAACTTGTAGTTATTATTACGCTTAGCAAATTTACAACACAAATGCTTGGGTCTAGACCAACGTTTAGGTCAAGTTTCATCGAATTCTGAAAACCTTCAAAATTTAGCTGTTTCGCACGGTTTTATTAAAGCAAGTTTGTTTCCCTTTTATACTAACTTGTAGTTATTATTACGCTTAGCAAATTTACAACACAAATGGATGGGTCTAGACCTGCGATTGGGTCAAGTTTCGTTGAA
>NW_011628090.1:0-54302 GCF_000512975.1 Sesamum indicum | reverse complement strand
TTCGTCGAATTCTGAGTACGTTCAAAATTTAGCTGTTTTGCACGGTTTTATTAAAGTAAGTTTGTTTCCCTTTTATACTAACTTGTAGTTATTATTACGCTTAGCAAATGTATAACACAAATGCTTGGGTCTAGACATACGTTTGGGTCAAATTTCGTCGAATTCTGAGAACCTTCAAAATTTAGCTATTTTGCACGGTTTTATTAAAGTAGGTTTGTTTCCCTTTTATACTAATTTGTAGTTATTATTGCGCTTAGCAAATGTATAAAACAAATGCTTGGGTCTAGATCTACGTTTGGGTCAAGTTTCGTAAAATTTTGAGAACATTCAAAATTTAGCTGTACTGCACGGTTTTATTAAAGCAAGTTTGTTTTCCTTTTATAGTAACTTGTACTTCTTGTTACGCTTAGAAATTTAACACACAAATTCTTGGGTCTAGACATACGTTTGAGTCAAGTTTCATTGAATTCTGTGAACGTTCAAAAGTTAACTGTTTCAAGTTTGTTTCCCTTTTATACTAACTTGTAGTTATTATTACGCTTAGAAAATTTACCACACTAAAGCTTGGGTCTAGACCAATGTTTGGGACAGGTTTCGTCGAATTCAGAGAACGTTCAAAATATAGCTGTTTTGCACGGTTTTATTAAAGCAAGTTTGTTTTCGTTTTATGCTAACTTATAGTTATTATTACGCTTAGCAAATTTACAACACAAATGCTTGGGTCTAGAACAACGTTTAGGTCAAGTTTCATCGAATTCTGAAAACCTTCAAAATTTAGCTGTTTTGCACGGTTTTATTAAAGCAAGTTTGTTTCCCTTTTATACTAACTTGTAGTTATTATTACGCTTAGCAAATTTACAACACAAATGGATGGGTCTAGACCTGCGATTGGGTCAAGTTTCGTTGAATTTTGAGCACGTTCAAAAGTTAGCTGTTTTGAACGGTTTTATTAAAACATGTTTGTTTCCCTTTCTAACTTGTAGTTATTATTACGCTTAAAAAATTTAGCACACAAACTCTTGGGTGTAGACATATGTTTGGATCAAGTTTCGTCGAATTCTGAGAATGCTCAAAATTTAGCTGTTTTGCACGGTTTTATTAAAACATGTTTCCATTTTATACTCACTTGTAGGTATTATTACGCTTCAGAAATTTACAACACATATTCCTGGGTGTAGACCTACGATTGGGTCAAGTTGCGTTGAATTCCGTGAACGTTCAAAAGTTAACTGGTTTGCACGGTTTTATTAAAACAACTTTGTTTTCCTTTTATACTAACTTGTAGTTTTTATTACGCTTAGAAAATTTACCACACTAATGCTTGGGTTTAGACCAACGTTTGGGACAGGTTTCATCGAATTCTAAAAACGTTCAAAATTTAGCTATCTTCCACGGTCTTATAAAAGCAAGTTTGTTTCCCTTTTATGCTAACTTGTAGTTATTATTACGCTTAGCAAATTTACAACACAAATGCTTGGGTCTAGACCAACGTTAGGGTCAAGTTTCATCGAATTCTGAGTACGTTCAAAATTTAGTTGTTTTGCACGGTTTTATTAAAGCAAGTTTGTTTCCCTTTTATGCTAACTTGTAGTTATTATTACGCTTAGCAAATTTACAACACAAATGCTTGGGTCTAGACCAACGTTAGGGTCAAGTTTCATCGAATTTTGAAAACGTTCAAATTTTAGCTGTTTTGCACAGTTTTATTAAAGCAAGTTTGTTTCCCTTTTAGACTAACTTGTAGTTATTATTACGCTTAGCAAATTTACAACACAAATGGATGGGTCTAGACCTGCGATTGGGTCAAGTTTCGTTGAATTCTGAGCACGTTCAAAAGTTAGCTGTTTTGAACGATTTTATTAAAACAAGTTTGTTTCCCTTTTGTACTAACTTGTAGTTATTATTACGCTTAAAAAATTGAACAAACAAACTCTTGGGTCTAGACCTACGTTTGGGTCAAGTTTCGTGGAATTCTGAGAATGCTCAAAATTTAGCTGTTTTGCACGGTTTTATTAAAACAAGTTTGTTTCTATTTTATACTAACTTGTAGGTATTATTACGCTTAGCAAATTTACAGCACAAATGCTTGGGTCTAGACCAACGTTTGGGTCAAGTTTCATCGAATTCTGAGAACCTTCAAAATTTAGCTGTTTTGCACGGTTTTATTAAAGCAGGTTTGTTTCCCTTTTATACTAACTTGTAGTTATTGTTGCGCTTAGCAAATGTATAAAACAAATGCTTGGGTCTAGATCTACGTTTGGGTCAAGTTTCGTAAAATTTTGAGAACATTCAAAATTTAGCTGTACTGCACGGTTTTATTAAAGCAAGTTTGTTTTCCTTTTATACTAACTTGTAGTTCTTATTACGCTTAGAAATTAACACACAAATTCTTGGGTCTAGACATACGTTTGGGTCAAGTTTCGTCGAATTCTGTTAACTTTCAAAAGTTAACTGTTTTGCACGGTTTTATTAAAACAAGTTTGTTTCCCTTTTATACTAACTTGTAGTTATTATTATGCTTAGAAAATTTACCACACTAATGCTTGGGTCTAGACCAACGTTTGGGACAGGTTTCGTCAAATTCTGAGAACGTTCAAAATTTAGCTGTTTTTCACGGTTTTATTAAAGCAAGTTTGTTTCCCTTTTATGCTAACTTGTAGTTATTATTACGTTTAGCAAATTTACAACACAAATGCTTGGGTCTAGACCAACGTTTGGGTCAAGTTTCATCGAATTCTGAAAATGTTCAAAATTTAGCTGTTTTTCACGGTTTTATTAAAGCAACTTTGTTTACCTTTTATAATTACTTGTAGTTATTCTTGCGCTTGGCAAATTTACAACACAAATGGATGGGTCTAGACCTGCGATTGGGTCAAGTTTCGTTGAATTTTGAGCACGTTCAAAAGTTAGCTGTTTTGAACGGTTTTATTAAAACATGTTTGTTTCCCTTTTGTACTAACTCTTGGGTCTAGACCTACATTTGGGTCAAGTTTCCTCGAATTCTGAGAATGCTCAAAATTTAGCTGTTCTGCACGATTTTATTAAAGCAAGTTTGTTTTCCTTTTATACTAACTTGTAGTTATTATTACGCTTAGAAATTTAACACACAAATTCTTGGGTCTAGACATACGTTTGGGTCAAGTTTCGTGGAATTCTGAGAATGCTCAAAATTTAGCTGTTTTGTATGGTTTTATTAAAACAAGTATGTTTGCATTTTATACTAATTTGTAGGTATTATTACGCTTAGAAAATCTACCACACATATTCTTGGGTCTAGACCTACGATTGGGTCAAGTTTCGTTAAATTCTGTGAATATTCAAAAGTTAACTTTTTGCACGGTTTTATTAAAACAAGCTTTTTTCCTTTTATACTAACTTGTAGTTATTATTACGCTTATCAAATTACCACACTAATGCTTGGGTCTAGACCAACGTTTGGCACAGGTATCGTCGAATTTTGAGAACGTTTAAAATTTAGCTGTTTTGCACGGTTTTATTAAAGCAAGTTTGTTTCCCTTTTATACTAACTTGTAGTTATTATTACGCTTAGCAAATATATAACACAAATGCTTGGGTCTAGACATACGTTTGGGTCAAGTTTCGTCGAATTCTAAGAATGCTCAAAATTTTAGCTGTTTTGCACGGTTTTATTAAAACAAGTTTGTTTCCCTTTATACTAACTTGTAGTTATTATTACGCTTAGCAAATGTATAACACAAATGTTTGGGTCTAGATCTACGTTTGGGTCAAGTTTCGTAAAATTTTGAGAACATTCAAAATTTAGCTGTACTGCACGGTTTTATTAAAAAAAGTTTGTTTTCCTTTTATCGTAACTTGTAGTTCTTATTACGCTTAGAAATTTAACACATAAATTCTTGGGTCTAGACATACGTTTGGGTCAAGTTTCATTGAATTCTGTGATCGTTCAAAAGTTAACTGTTTTGCACGGTTTTATAAAAACAAGTTTGTTTTACTTTTATACTAACTTGTAGTTATTATTATGCTTAGAAAATTTACCACACTAATGCATAGGTCTAGACCAACATTTGGGACATGTTTCGTCGAATTCTGAGAACGTTCAAAATTTAGCTATTTTGCACGGTTTTATTAAAGCAAGTTTGTTTCCCTTTTATGCTAACTTGTAGTTATTATTACGCTTAGCAAATTTAGAACACAAATGCTTGGGTCCTGACCAATGTTTGGGTCAAGTTTTATCGAATTCTGAAAACGTTCAAAATTTAGCTGTTTTGCACGGTTTTATTAAAGCAAGTTTGTTTCCCTTTTATCTGCACGGTTTTATTAAAGCAAGTTTGTTTCCCTTTTATACTAACATGTAGTTATTATTACGCTTAGAAATTTAACACGAAAATTCTTGGGTCTAGATATACGTTTGGATCAAGTTCTTCGAATTCTAAGAATGCTCAAAATTTAGCTGTTTTGCACGGTTTTATTAAAACAAGTATGTTTGCATTTTATACTAACTTGTAGGTATTATTACGCTTAGGAAATTTACCACACATATTCTTGGGTCTAGACCTACGATTGGGTCAAGTTTCGTTGAATTCTGTGAACATTCAAAAGTTAACTGTTTTGCACGGTTGTATTAAAACAAGTTTGTTTCCCTTTTATACTGTTTGGGCAAAGTATGGCAGAGGCGTAGCTTTTGTACAGAGCTATTTTACCTGTGGAACGCGACATTTAGGACCATGTAGGAAACCAAATGAGATAGCTAAAACTTATTATAACTGTGGAGGCAGGGGACACATAGTTAGGGATTGTTCTAGCCATACTATAGGTGTAAGTGGAGGTGTAGCTCGGGGGACTCAACGTCAAAGTAGTTGAGAGAGATAGAGGCAGAGACACTAATAATAGGAATGGTAATCGTATTATAGGTGGGAGTACTAGTGGAGCTGGAACATAAGCAACTCTAGGACATACCCAAGAAAAAGCCTATCACATGACTAGGGAGGAAGCTCCAGCCTCAAATGATATCAAGTACAATCTTAATATTTGATGTTGAGGCTTATGCATTGATTGATCGTGGTTCTACACATTCATACATATCATCAAAACTTGCATCTAAAGTACAACGTGAAAATAGTCCTTTGGGATATAATTCGATGGTTCAATTACTTGTGGGAGGAGGTGTGATGGTGAATAATGTTAGGAGAGGAATCTTAGTAAAGGTTGGAGAAATAAACTTACCTGTAGACTTAGTAGTGATGGACTTGAGAGAGATTGATGTAATTTTGGGAATCGATTGGTTAGCATAAAATAAAGTATTAGTTGATTGTTATGAGAAAGTAGTAGTGATCGAATCTTGTGGTAAACCAAGAGTGGTATTTGTGCGTGATAGACAAGTGATGCCAGTTTGTTTAATATTACCCATAGAGGTTAGAAGATTGATGGTGGAAGAGTGTGAAACATATTTGGCTAATGTAATAGATACGAGAATGGATAGCACTACGTTGCTAGAAATTCATAGAGTGAGAGACTTTCTCGAAGCGGTCCCTGATGACTTACCAGGTTTACCACCACGGAGAGAAGTGGATTTTACTATAGAAACTTTTCTAGGAGTTGCTCCAATCTCTATTGCGCCCTATCAAATGGCTCCGATAGAATTAAGAGAGTTAAAGAAGCAAATAGAATTATTATCGTTGAAAGAATTTATCCGACCGAGTAATTCACCGTGGGGAGCACCAATGTTGTTTGTGAAAAAGAAGGATGACAGTATGAGGTTATGTATTGACTACAGCCAACTGAAGAGAGTCACGGTGAAAAATAAATATGCATTACCTAGAATCGATGATTTGCTAGACCAGTTGAAGGGGGATACAATTTCAAAGATCAATTTGAGGTTTGGCTATTGGCAATTGAGAATAGTATAGAAGGATATACGTAAAATAGTTTTCTGCACTCGATATGATCATTATGAGTTTCTAGTGATGCCATTCGAATTAAAAAATGCACTGGTTGCATTCATGGCATTGATGAATAAGACTTTTCAAAAGTACTTGGATCAATTTTTTGTAGGTTTTTATTGATGACTTCTTGGTTTATTCGAGGAATAGGGATGAGCATGAACAACATTTTAGGATAATGTTGTAGACTGTTTAAGAAAGGAACTATATGCTACGACCTTAAACTATACCTGAGTGGAAATGGGAAAAGATCACCATGGATTTTGTCATTAGGTTGCCTCTTACTTTTAGAAAACATGACGCTATTTGAGTAGTTGTGAAAAGATTGACAAATCAGCCCATTTCTTGCCTATACAACAAAGTGATTCTATAGATAAATTAGCTGAGTTGTACAGTTCAGAAATTGTAAAATTTCATGGCCTGCCTATTTTTATAGTATCGGATAGAGATCTTCGATTTACATCGCATTTTTAGGGAAGCATACAAAAAACATAGGTACAAAGTTACGTTTCAATACAACATTTCATCCTCAAACTGACGGATAATCAGAAAGAACAATTCAGACATTGGAGGATATTATGCGAGCTTGTATAATTGAATTTAGAGGAAACTGGGATGATCATCTGCCACTGATGGAATTTGCATATAATAATAGTTTTCATCTAGCATTGGTATGGCTCTATATGAAAATTTATATGGGGAGAAGATGCCAAAGTCCAGTCTGTTGGGATATTAAAGGACTACCACAACTTGAAGGTCCTGAACTAGTGCAAGAAATGGTAGACAAGATACAGATAGTCGAGAAATATTTGAATGCAGCACAAGATCAACAAAAAAACTACTACGATAAACATCAAAGAGAGATAGAGTATGAGTTAGGAGAAAAACTAAAGATATTTCCATGGAAGGGAATCGTAAGATATGGTAAACAAAGGAAACTATATCCGAAGTATATTGGCTATATGAAATTAATGAGCGAGTTGGACCGCTAGCTATTGTTTGAAGTTACCAGCAGAATTATAACATATTCATGATGTATTCCATGCTTCTATGCCACGTCTGTATCGAGTGTGATCCTAGATGTATTTTACGTGAACCGGAGATATAAATTTCAGAAAACTTAACGTATGTAGAAGAACCAATAGAGATTCTGGACAGGATGGTAAAGAAATTGAGAAATAAGGAGATTCCAATAGTGAAGGTAAAGTAGAGCCATCACTCTCCAAAAGAAGCAACTTGGGAGGTTGAGGAGGACATGAAGTGAAATACCCACATCTATTTTCTTAAATGGGTAAGATCATCAAATTTCGGGGATGAAAATTTTGTTAGGACGGAAGAATTGTAACCTCCTCAAATCTGAATAGATAATTATCAATTATTAGCATAATAATATGGATAAGTAGTGTGATGGTGTATATATATTTGGTGTCTAAACAGAAATTTATTTGACATGATAAATTCTTGAAGGTAAGTGTAAATTATGAAAATACAATTTGAGGGGTTAAAAAGGGTAAATTGAAAAAACAAAGGGGAATAAGTAAATTCTTAATATAATATATTTTGATTTAGAAGAACTACATAATATATATATACACACTACACAACAAAAAAGATCACCCTTATCAATATGATATTATAATATATAATATTCATACATATAGATATACACCCAGTTGCATACATACATACACAAAGACACTTATATATATACAGAGAGTGAGAGAGAGAGAGAGAGAGCAATATAAACAAAAAGGAAGGTGTACAACCCACATTAAAAAAAAAAAAGAAAATGAAAAAGAGAGGAGTGAGGCGGTGGAGAGGTGTATAAAAACACCCAGTTGTCTCTAATCTTCCTTCAGCAAAACAACACTCTAGCATCTCTTCGAAGGATCTATCCATAGCTGAATAAGTATCTTGTTTAGTATTGTTTGAATTTCTTGGAAAAATAAGATACAAGATGAATATAAAGAAAGCAAACCAATTAAGTTAGAAGAAAAGCAACTGGAAAATAATCTGTTCGATCAACCTCTGTAAATCGTGATTATCTTAAAATATACAGGTCCATATTTTGTGATTCTTGCTTCTATGGAAACCTTAGGATGTCAACTAAAACTTTTTAGTTTTTCATTAGAAGCTTATTCCATTGTTTTAGTAGGTAAACATAGGAAAACCTGTTGTTGCTCCGTTTCTGTAGGAAATCAGATAAAATATGTTTAAAACCTTGTAACTTGAGTTATACTGGTTTAATTCACACAAATTCTCCTTAAACTGAAACTAGAAACATAGAGGATTATATTATGAAAATATGGTGACTCTTGAAAAAGTATATGATTTTTTAGAGAATTTTAAAATAGTAGATTTGAATCTATTGTAGTTTAAACTAGATCATAATAAAACTTAACAACTAATTATATATGAATCCAATTGGTATGATTATTATTATAAATGAAACTAGAGACAAATAAACTATGTTATGTAAATTGGCACTTTTATCAATTGTATATTTGTTTGAGAAAATTTATAAGTTGGAATAGAGATTCTGTCAATGGAAAATCAAGTAGATAACAAAGAGATATTTTAATAAAATTAACTCCTATGATTTTAAATACAAATAATACACCATTGAAAGGCTTATTATGCCTAGTTTATTATACTTCATTTTTGAAAATTAGTGATTATAATTAAAGTTATGATTTAATTAAGGAGTAATGCACATACTGTAAAGATTACATATTCAGGGGCGGTAAGGGTGATTTTTAAAAATATAAGTAATAATTTTAATATATCAAGATATATATTGATGGAAATATAATAGACTCTACTTTATATAGAAGAAAATGGAATAAATATCCGAATTTTGTAGAGAGAGATATTTAAGGATTATTGAGAAGTGTAGGAATATAATCTAATGCTTTATGAAGAAACTACAAAATTATCGATTCACTGATTATACATTTTGTAGTTCATTATAGGACACGAGAACAACATTCAAAACCTAACACTCATTCTACTATTTAAATAGTTGGGGAAAGTGATGTAAGTATTGTTAATTGAATATATATATATATATATATGTATCTACTTGTTTATCTGTGAACTTGATCAGAAATTGTCATTTACTTAACTGGATTATATGGTTGTCTCATGAGATGGTTGTTATATATTTTGTCTATGATAGTGTGATACATATGATGAATAAAGTTGAATTATGGGGACAATCGTAACATGCTTCTAATTGAATGATTTCATTGTGAATAAAAATGAATATTGGAGTTGTTGTAAATGATTGTGACACGTTTATCTTTAATGATTGACTGGAGTTATTTATTAAGGTTAGAACAATTCCCTAAAATTGTTTAAATTGTTAATAAGCATAGCAACGATACAAAGGAGACTGAAATATTTTGTATGCATATGATAGATGTTATAAAATTACATAGTTTGTTCGATAAGGCTAAATAATTTGTACATTTTATTTATTTAATAAATGTATATTTGTGTCTAGAGTGTCCGCTGCAAACTAAATCTTACAATAATTAATGGCATCATATATATATATATATATGAATTATCTTTCATTTTTCTTGTACTAGGGAGAAAAAATATTTCCTTTTGTGTAAATCACAATTGTTGTTTAGTATATTATACGTAGTTGTATTCTTTAATATCCAGGGAAAATACTCAATAAAATTATGTCATCAATTTATAATTAATCAATATAATCATGCAAAAATAGTACTTCTTATATATGCTCAAACACTTTGATGTAATTGTGCAAAAATATATCTTTTATGTAGTTATATCAATAGACCTTTTGATAGGTTATTATTATTTATAAATCAAGAATAATGGCAAATGGGATTTACTCTAAATCACACAAACTTGAAAAGAATAGAAATTTAATAGTCAAGTCCAAGTTAAACTTACAGATCGTAATCCACCCGAGAAATTGAAAAGAAAAATTTACAAAAACAAGAAAATGGAGAATGAGAAAAAGAAAAAAAATAGATATTGAATCAACCCAAGAGGAAGAAAATGATTGACAATAATAAAAATTGTACATATGCACAATTTGATATATTCTTCCTTAATAGCATAATTGATTTCTAAAATAAGAAAAGGCATTAACAAAATTTTGTATTTTTTAGTCTCAAAAAATCTTCTTAAAAGAGTTTTGATCTTTATTAAAAAAAATATTAATTGATTGTTTAAATTTTAATAATAGTTTAGTTTAATTGTAAAAGACTAGATGAGTTCGTTTGAGTCAAAATTGAAGTAAGTGCAAGTAGAAAATATTTTAAACAAAATTAATTGTTATTTATTTTAATGCCAATTACTTGAATAGAGTGTTGAAATTATAAAAAGATTGTGAATGGATACTTTCAATTTGGTTTACGCTAAGGCATTAAATTGAATACAAAATTGTAAACTATATCATGGATTTAGCTATTAAGAGAAAAGCAAATGCACAACTATCAAGTAACCAAAAAAGAAAACAAAAACATAATAAATTTGCTAGAAAATTACATATAATTTACTACCATCTACAAAATAAAAAATTTATTTCTCAAACTTTTCGTAGAAAATCAAAATTAAAATGACTTACCATGATAATTGAACAAAATTAATTGACTTAGTAATATGAAAATAAAGAAAAGTTGAGAGAAAGAAACTGAAAATTAAAATCTATACAACTCATAAACATTGCAATCAACAATTCGTCAATTAAGGACATTTCCTATAAAGTATGTCCGAACAATTATAATTTTGGTTTCTATACTTCACCACTTTTTCAATTTTCAAATTTTCCGACTTGATAATTTAGTCCTCAAACTGACTCTTTTTTAATAATTTTGGTCCCTACCTTTAGATTTGGCGTTACAATTGAGAGAGAAATATCATGGAATCATTATAATGTGCATGTGAGGCAAAAATGATAGGAGAAAAAATAGCGAGAATTATGATTTTGGTCCCTAAACTTAACCACTTATATAGTTTTGTTCCTCAAATTATCGAGATAGACAATATTAATCCTCAATATGACCATTTCTTTTAACAACTTGTGCTTCATTATCTCATTTTTTCCAACTCCTATTCTTTCCCAAAGGAACCCTAGTTCGATTTTCACTCGATTTTCTCAAATTCACTGATAATTTTTTATTATTCACTAAATTAAACCAAGTTTCCTCATTTTCTTCAAACTCCATTTGAAATTCTTGAGTTTTTAGGCCCAATGTATAGAACCTCAAACCCTAATTATGATATGGACAAGCATGGATTTTTCTACCCAGACCGCAAAATGTCCGTCATGTAAAAAATGGAAGTTTAAATCCACAATTGCAGAAGCTTTTAAGGAGTTTTGAAAATGAATTTCATTTTCCCCTCTAAAGTAGATCTTCAAGCTTAACAAAAATGGAGGAAATTTATAACCAATTTCATGAAGCATCCAAGCTCCAAGGTGGGAAAAAGGAGGTTTTCTTCCCTCCATTATTGTCTCCGTCAATTCTAACAAAAAATTTAACTGGAGGGATAAAAAATTCTCAAAAAAAGTTAGTTTGAGAACTAAGATTGTCAAGTTCAAAAATTTGGAGACCAAAACTAAATAAGTGGTTAAGTATAGGGTCCAAAATCATAATTCTCCCAAGCATATTTTATATCTTTTTTATACTTAATATTCTCGATAGCCTATGTTCATTACCATATGAAAATCTATTTAGTTTTTCTTGATTTATTGCGTATTCGAAATATTCAAGAAACTTAAAAATATTGCATTCTATTGGATTATTACCCCACAAAATTGTACTTCAATTAATTCCAATTATTTATTTATGATTGTCATTTTATATTAAAAAAATTGAACAAACAGTTTGGTCCGTTGGTTACATAATTATTTATAATATAATTGATTATGAGAGAATTAATTTTAAAATAATTAATTTTGCAAAGAAATATTATAACACTTGGATTCTTAATTAATTATACAAATGCAGATTGGAGTTGAATTCAAAAATTAACATCAATTGTAACCTTAATGAAGGAATTAAATGAAACTACTTGGGGGATGTTTGCGAGCGTTTTAAAAAAGCACTTTTCAACTTCTCGCTCCGAAAAAATACTTTTGAAGTGTTTTAGATTCAAACTTCTACTTCGAAAAAAATGTTATTTTATTTCGAATAAATAGAATTTAGTGGTTTGACTTTCCATACCTAACTCGCTATCTGAATAAAATATTATTTTAATCCGAATAAATAGGATTTAGTGGTACATAACACTTGATCCGCAAATTCCAACTTATTAATAAAAATATTAATTATTTATATACTTTATTATACTTGCACACACATCAAGTAGTACGTACCACTAATTTAATAAATATATCATTAGTGAATTCTTTCAATTTCTCTGATTTTTTTTAATAGCTTCATTATCTACGAAAATAATATGCATATAGAATATTATATTTTTGAGCTTACAAAGATAATGTTGAATTTCTATGACCATATCTAACTCACTATCCGAATAAAATTATTTTAGTCCGAATAAATAGAATTTGGTGGTACATAACAGTTGATCCACAAATTCAACTTATTGATAAAAATATTAATTATTTATATATTTTATTATTCTTGCACACACATTAAGTGTTGTACCACTAATTTAATAAATATATAATTAGTAAATTCTTTCAATTTCTTTGATGATTTTCGTAGCTTATTAATCTACCAAAATAATATGTATATAGGATATTATATTTTTGAGTTACAAAGATAACGTTAATTTTTAAGATCAGGCCTAACTCGCTATTTGAATAAAATGTTATTTTAGTCCGAATAAATAGGATTTAGTGCTTTAATTTTTAAGACCATACATAACTCACCATCCGAACGAAATGCTATTTTAGTCTGAATAAATAAGATTTAGTGGCACATAACACTTGATCCGCAAATTCCAACTTATTAATAAAAGTATTAATTATTTATATATTTTATTATTCTTGCACACACATCAAGTCTTATGTACCACTAATTTAATAAATATATAATTAGAGAATTCTTTCAATTTCTCTAATTTTTTTAATAGCTTCCTAATCTACGAAAATAATATGCATATTATTTTTGAGTTTATAAAGATAACGTTTAATTTTTAGTCCAATAAATAGGATTTAGTGGTTTAATTTTTAAGACCATATCTAAGCTATACGAACATTATTTTATTTTAGTCCGAACAAATAGAATGACCCGCAAATTCCAACTAATTAATAAGAATATTAATTATTTATATATTTCATTATTCAAGCACACACATCAAGTGTTATGTACCTCAAATTTAATATATATGGGAAATTTTTTTAATAACTTCATAATCTACCAAAATAATATGCCTATAGGATATTCTATTTTTGAGTTTAAATGTTATTTTGGTCCGAATAAATAGATTTTAGTGGTACATAACACTTGATCCGCAAATTCCAACTTATTAATAAAAATATTAATTTCCAACTTATTCATAAAAATATTATAATTTATATATTTTATTACTCTTTCACACACATCAAGTGTTATGTATCACTAATTTAATAAATATATAATTAGTGAATTCTTTCAATTTCTCTTATATTTTTAATAGCTTCATGATCTACAAAAATAATATGTATATAAAATTAATATTTTTTAGTTTACAAAGATAACGTTTAATTTTTAAGACCATACCTAACTCGCTATCCGAACAAAATATTATTTTTGTCCGAATAAATAAAATATAGTGATACATAACAATTGATCCGAAAATTCAATCATTAATAAAAATATTAATTATTTATATATTTTATTACTCTTGCAGACACTTCAAGTGTTGCACCACTAATATAATAAATACATAATTAGTGAATTCTTTCAATTTCTTTGATTTTTTTTAATAGCTTATTGATCTACTATAATAATATGTATATAGGATATTATATTTTTGAGTTTACAAAGATCACGTTTAATTTTTAAAACCAGACTTAACTCACTATCCAAATAAAATATTATTTTAGTCCAAATAAATGACATTTAGTGGTATATTTAACACCCTATCTAACTCGCCATCCGAACAAAAGGTTATTTTAATAGAATATAGTGGTACATAACACTTGATTCGCAAATTCTAACTTATTTATAAAAATATTAATTATTTATATATTTTATTATTCTTGCACACACATAAAGTTTTATGTACCACGAATTTAATAATTAGTGAATTCTTTCAATTTCTCTGATTTTTTTAATAGATTCATAATCTACGAAAATAATATGGATATAGGATATTATAGTTTTGGGTATATAAATATAAAGTTTAATTTTTAATCTGATAAATAGGATTTAGTGTTTAATTTTAAGATCATACCTAACTTGCTATCCAAATAAAATGTTATTTTAGTTTAAATAAATAGGATGATCCGCAAATTCCAACTTATTAATAAAAATATCAATTATTTTAATATTTTCTATTACACATCAAGTGTTATGTACCACTAATTTAATAAATACATAATTACTGAAAATTTTTTAATCGCTTCATAATCTACGGAAATAATATGCATATAGGACATTATATTTTTGAGTTTACAAAGATAACGTTTAATTTTTAAGACCAGACCTAACTCGCTATCCGGACAAAATATTATTTTAGTCCGAATAAATAGAATTTAGTGGTTTAATTTTTAATACCATACCTAACTCGTCATCCGAACGAAATGTTATTTTAGTCCGAATAAATAGGATTTAGCGGTACATAACACTTGATCCGCAAATTCCAACTTACTAATAAAAATAGAGGGCATGGAGGAAATATTGACACCAAACTATTTTTTGTCAAAATTTTAATTTATTTATAAATATAACAATAAAGTAGTCTAAAATTATAAATATAATTATTTGTATTTAAATTGTTAAAAAATTTCTCCTATTCACAAATATTAATTATTTGAAAAATAATTTTATTATTTATATAATAATAAAAGTTCTCTTGTTTACATTATAAATTTATATATTTCATAATGCACGTATATATAAACAACGTAATATTTTAAATTCTATTGATACTTTATTCTCATGTATGTATAACAATATAAACAAATTATGTAATTTTTTGAACAGTTAATTAAAAAAAAGGATATAAATAATAAGGAAAATAGATATAAAATAGACGAGTCCTTAATAACTATGAGTGAAACAAATCAATTAATACCAATCATATAAATTGGCATAGTAAGTACAATGAGAGCCAGCACAACATTGGAATCATTCTATTAAATATGCTAAAATATTTTACGAGATAAATTCTAATAAACATTGACCACAATTATGATAAATAATATTCAATTTAAATAAGTACATAGAGAAACTCTATTTTTTTATAAATATTTTTTTATAATTGTAATTATTTGCACTACAAATAAGTCTCAACTTATTTTTGTTGTTTATCAAATTAATTATTATGCATTTAATTAGCATCTATCAATCACCTCAAGCAATATTTGAATTTCAGGGGCACATTAAAATATAAATATAAGAGTAGAGAAAGAGTATGCATGGAAGTGTCACCTTTCAAATATGATGCAACTAAAAAAACATGATGCATTGGAAAATAAAAATCAAATACTCATTTGTCAAGATAAAATACAACTAAAAATATTTACTGACCTAAGAAAGAGCTCTTAGTAGTAGTGAGGTCAAGAGGTTTCTCTCTTTAGAAGGTTTTCTCTCTAGAGTGCCTCATCTTTGTTTTGCTCTTCCATGTCTCTTCTTCAAGATTATGCAAATTTCGAACCGATTAAACGTTTTCCCTTCGGCTGCTCATTGTTTCTACCGAACGATTTTGGATTTTGAGGTCGTCTTGCCGGCTGAAAAGCCCCCACCGAAGTTGTAAAACTGTTTCTATTGTTTCTGCTGCTGTTTTGGGCGAAATTCTGCTGCAATTTGCAGCCATTTGCAAGGGCTGCAGCTTGCCATTGTTATGCTGATGGCAAGCTGCTGTTGCTGTGCGTTTTTGCCATTGTTTTGCTGTTGCAGCTGGACATTTCTCCTCCATTTTCACAGGCCAAACTCAGCTGCAAACGGGTTTAAATTCTGCTTAAATTTGCAGCCATCTGCATGGGCTGTAGCTTGCCACTGTGTTGCTGCCTTTGTTGTTCGTTTTGCCATTATTTTGCTGCTGCTTCTGTGCATTTTTACACCATTTTTTCCGGCCAAACCAAGCTGCCCAGATGTAGGTGGGACTTTTCCATTTCTGGCAGCAACTAAAACTGCCTGATGCACTGCAAAGCCTGCACTTTCCCTGCCTGCCTGCTGTTTTCTGCAATTTCTGCAACACTTTCCTGTTTTGGTGCTGCAATTTTCTCCAGCAACTTCTGCCACTGCTGCACACCCCCCTTCTGTCTCAAATATCAGCCATGGCAAAGAACAAGAAGCCTTTGAAAACTGCGGCAAATGCTGCGTCCGGCCAGCCCTCCAGCCGATTTTCGGCAACAGCCGAAACTATCAAAACTGCTGCTGCTGCAACTGTCCATCATCAGCCCATCAAACCGGTCGGCCAGTATGCTAATGCCACCACCACCACCACCAAGGTCAGTCCTTCGGATTTCAGCGGTTTCATTTCTGACTTGGAGGCTTCCCCCTCCTTTATTGCAAAGAATAATATAGAGAACGCAACCGGTCCCCGGCCGGAGGCAAAACAGCCGGCGAAAGAGGCCAATACTGAAAATTCCGGCTCGGAGAAAGTCTCTTTTGCGGGATTATTTAGCAACAACCGCAAATTAACCGATGAACATAAGCTCACAAAATTTGCAGTGGATGATGGCCCCCTCACGTTGGGGTCCGATAACCTACTTGATGTCCGGGCCAAATTCGGATTCTGCCTCGTCGGCTACGTAGCCGGCAAATTCTCCGGACTGAAAGTAATCCGAACGCTTTCCCACTCTTGGGGAGCAAGCTTCCAACAGCACGAGAGTGGTTGGTTAATCTTTCGTTTTGCTCGGGAGGATGATAGGCAGCGAGTACTAGCCGGTGGTCCCTATTTCGTGTATGGACGGCCCCTACTCTTGAAGCACATGCCGGACTGCTTCGAATTTAAATAAGATGATATCAGCCTCACGCCGGTTTGGGCCACACTTCCATCTCTGCCCCTTGAGTGTTGGCATCCGAACGCTCTAGGGAAGATTAGCTCCAGGATTGGCACTCCGATTGCCATGGATTCCCTCACAATGAAAATGGAACGAGTCTCGTACGCCAGAATCCTGTTTGAAGTGGATGCGTCAAAGAAGCTAATCGAGCAAGTGGAGTTTGTTATGCCAAATGGCATAACTCGGAAACAACCGGTGGTTTATGAATTCACCCCTAAGTTTTGTACAGCCTGCAACAGATTTGGGCACTTGCACGAGACCTGCCAAGGTCTACCGGTCGTTCCCCCCGCAGCCGTCCCGGCTACTGCCACTCCCGTTGCTGCACCTGTCAAGCCGGCAGAGGCAGCAAAGTCAAAGCGTGGTGAATGGAAGGTCGTGAATAGGAGGAACAAGGGTAAAGCCACAGCTACTGCAGCTAAGCCGACAATGGAAGCACAACGACTGAATTCTCCACCGGCCGGCAAAGTGGAACAGGGGTGGCAGAACATGAAGGCGCCACAACCACTCATGCTTAAGGATAAAGAGGTTCCTTCACCAGCTTATTCAAGAACCTCATCAACTGACTCCCCGACGGCCACTCAACATGAAATGTCGGGTATTAAAACAGATGGGATTGTAGGGACGTATAGCCATCTAGAAAAGCAGGCAGGAGGGGAATCTCCCCCTCTATCACCATGAAGATCGGTTTTTGGAACGTGAGGGGCTTTAACCGGCCTCTCAAGCACAATGGGTCACCCACCTCATTAAGAATAACCGACTTTGTCTCTTGGGCATTTTGGAGACAAAGTTTGCAGCATCATCTATCCAGAAGATTCTCAACCGCTCATTTCCGGGGTGGTGCCAAACTAACAACTTCGACAACCGCCCATTTGGGACCCGGCAGTCATTAACATACATCCGATGGATATATCGGCCCAAGTGATTCACTGCCGTGCCACGAATAAGTCCTCTCTACTCTCCTTCTATATTTCATTTACATATGGTCTTTATTCTGTTGTTAATAGAAGGAGCATGTGGGAGAAACTTTCTGATTTGGGTCAATCACTGAGCATGTCATGGCTTATTATGGGCGATTTCAACTGTGTGAAATCTCCCAAGGAGAAGCAGCTTGGAGTGGCCCCAACTTGGTATGAGCTTAAGGATTTTGTGGACTACTGTACATCGCTTGGATTACTCGACGTTCCCACTATGGGCTGCTACTACACATAGTATTCCAATAATGAAAGCAACCCGTATGGTGCAAGCTCGACCGGGCACTTTACAACAATGAATGGCTTGAGGCCGGTTTGCATTGCAGTGCCCATTTCAATCCACCGGGATGCCTTTCCGACCACTCTCCGGGTATTGTTTCTATTTTTGATCCTACACCAACTAAGCCAAAATTGTTTCACTTTTTTCAATATGTGGGCAGATCATTCGGATTTCTTAGCTACTGTCGAAGCTAGATGGAATATGAGTGTGGATGGAACGCCGTAGTTCAGCCTTTGTAGGAGACTGAAAGCACTTAAAGGCGCGCTTAAGGGATTCAACACGCAACATTACAACCACATCTCCGCCAGGGCTAAAGAGGTTGAGCTTGCCCTGCAAGTTGCCCAGAACCAATTTGAATCCAATCCGGGAGATGTGGCGCTACGGGGCTCTTTGGGAGATCTTAGGAAGAAGGTCGTTTTCCTTGCCGAGGCCAAACGACACTTCTTCTACCAGAAAGCCAAGATCCACTATCTTAAAGAGGGGGACCGCAACACCAAGTTCTTCCACGACATGGTGAGGAGGAATGTTGCTAGGAATTCTATCGGGGCAGTCACTAGGGCGGATGGGACTGTTATCACTGTTGCCGAGGATATTGCCCAAGAGTTCGTTGATTACTACACATCACTCTTGGGCATCGAGGCTCACACCCTCCCTGTCGACGATGGTGTGTTTGAATGGGGCCCCATACTCTCCCCAGAGCATACTGCGGACCTTTGCCGGGCAGTCACGCCGTTGGAAGTCAAGGATGTCATATTCCATATTAGCGACAACAAGGCTCCCGGTCCAGATGGATATTCCTCGTGCTTTTTCAAGAAAGCATGGGATATTGTGGGTGATCAAGTTTGCAGGGCCGTCTTGGATTTCTTTAGGAGTGGGCGGATGCTACGGCAGCTCAACCACACTATCATTGCCCTTGTGCCGAAGTCAGACCATTCCACCTCTGTTGCGGACTACCGGCCGATTTCGTGCTGGAATGTTATCTACAAGGCGATCACGAAAATCATCTCGGACCGGCTCGTACCTGCTTTGGAGCACTTGATTGACCGATGCCAAGTTGCGTTTGTAGGAGGCCGCAATATCACGGATAATATTTTCTTGGCCCAAGAAATGGTGCGGCAGTACTCGAGGAAACGGATTTCACCTCGATGCACTGTTAACGACGACCTACGCAAGGCGTTTGACCCGGTTTCATGGACATTTCTCTCCCGAGTTCTTCATGGGTATGGTTTTCCCCCACTGTTTATATCTTGGATTATGAAATGCGTTTGCAATTCATCTTTTTCAGTGGCTTTGAATGGCTCCCTTCATGGGTTTTTTCCATGGAAGAAAGGCCTAAGACAAGGAGACCCGATGTCACCGGCCCTCTTCCTTCTTAGCATGGAATATTTCTCCTGACTGGTCAAGAGGAGAATATCTACTTTGGACTTCAACTTTCACCCCAAGTGCGAGAAGTTGAAAATCACACATCTCCTCTTTGCCGACAACCTCATGCTCTTCTCCCGTGGCGACCTTCCATGTATCCACATCTTGATGGAATGCCTCCAAGAGTTTAGGGACGCATCCGGCCTCACCGTCAATACCTCTAAATCAAGCATATTCACAGCGGGCATTCAAAATGAGGAGCTTGACGGGATTCTCGCTCGGACGGAGTTTGGGAGAGGTGAGATGCCGGTGAGATACCTTGGCATTCCACTACCAGCACAGCGGCTTACGGTCACCAACTACTCACCGCTTGTGGATCAAATTGCCAACTGTATTTCAAAGTGGACGGGCAAATCCTTATCTTATGCAGGCCGACTGGAACTTATCCGTTCAGTTATTCAGGGGGTGGAGTGCTTTTGGCTCCAAGTTTTCCCACTTTCAGCGGCGGTCATCGAGAAAATCCACCGACTATGCAGGAATTTCTGATGGAACTCTAGCAGGGCACCGGTAGCTTGGGATGAAATCTGCCATCCCAAGGAAGAAGGTGGACTCTGTATTCGGCACATACAGTCTTGGAACGTGGCTCTCTTTGCCCGTGTATTATGGAACATCCACCGCAAGGCAGACGCATTGTGGGTGTAGTGGGTCAACGGTGTCTACCTTAGAAGTGCATCAATCTGGGACTGGCAACCAAAGAAGGGGGACTCTCCACTCCTTCAACAACAGGGTGGTCACTGATTTTGGATCTCCGGAGGCAGCGATCGAATAGATGACGAGATGGTCTACCCCAAAGGGTCTCCAAACTTCGGTAGCTTATGAGTATTTCAGGCCGAAACTTGCGAGGCAGCCTTGGAAAGCGGCTATATGGAAGGTTTTTATCCCGCCGAAGTACTCATTTATCTTGTGGCTTGGCTTGCGTGGTAGACTTGCTACGAGGGACAGGGGGAGGATTTGTGCTCACTATGCATCAACACCAAGGAATCGGCCAAGCACCTTTTCTTTGAGTGCCCATTCAGCAAATTCGTTTGGTCACGCATCCGACACTGGCTTGGCATTAATCGGACTATGTCAACCCTTCAAAGCGCGGTCAAGTGGCTCAAGAAGGAGAAAACAGATCCCCCCGTGCAAAACAAAGCGCGACATCTCGCTTTGGCATGCACGGTCTACACACTTTGGAGGCACCGCAATGAAGTCATCTTTGAGGGCTCAACGGCCTGTCCCGAGCGGCTTATTAGTTTAGTCAAGGTTACATTGTATAGGGTCCTTTGGACGCTTTTTCCACACGGTTTGATTGTTTCTTAATCTTTAGCATTGGCTTTTGTATCTCTCTGGGTATGCCCGGAGTACATTGTAAATACTTTTGGATGAATGAAACTTATATTTCACCCAAAAAAAATATTTTCTGACCTTACAAAGAGAACAGGATGGCAGAACTTGTACTAGTGTTTTTAAACTAAGATTGCAAGTCCACCTAGTGAAGAGTCACTCCCAATTAAATATGATAAGTTAAATATGGACATGTCAGTGATGTTCTTCATCACTCTTTCAATTATTCATACAACAAAATACGATAACAAGAACCTCTATCGATTCCTCGCAGTTTCCCAAATAGATTAGAACATTAAGATTCAATATCTCCTTTTTCTATAACTATCATTATTTCTTTTCTTTAAGAACTTTTACGAGGTGGAACCCACAAACAAAAAAGCTATAACATTCACATATGTTAACTCACAGAACTCTCCCAGCAATATCAAAATAAGAACTAAAGATACATGCCAACCTACTTATTTCGTTATGTTTCATACGTCTTTAAACTTAATCTTCATTATTGTTCAAAGAAAGAAATTTAGCAAGCGATGATAGATGGAATTTTTTGAAATAAAATTCAATTTTCAATAGGGTACATAATTAGCAAAGATATACATCCGACTGAAGAATTACAAACATAGTACCATGACCTATTCAGAGCAAGCAAATGAGGTATGATAAACAACTACAATCATCTCAAGCATGACGAGGCATTGAAAACCTTCAAATTATCACGTTCCTTCGATTACAAAGAACTATCAAAAGGTAATAAATTAAATCAAATTACTAGGAATACTTCGCCACATGCTTTCTCACAATACGCATTAGTAGAAAACAAAATTGATCTCAATTACTTGCCCATTTGTCAAGAAAAAATGCAAGGAAAATGTAATACGTTGTAAGTAAGCCACCAAAAATTTACCCCCCTTCGCAAGAGAAAGTGATAGTAGGAAAATGTAATATATTTTAAGTAAAGCCATCCTCCTTATTTCATTACGTTAATCTTTAGACTTAACCTTCATTGTTGTTCAAAGAAAGGAATTTACTAAATTTAAGACTATTCACAGTGTTGAAAAGTTTTGGAATAAAGTAAGTTCAATTTTTAATAAGGTATATAATTATTTATATATCAGTGATATGCATTTGAGTGAAGAATCACAACCATTGTATCATGACCTATTCACAGCAAGCATATTTGTAAACCAAGTTCCAGTTTTTCATGCATATATACAAATAAAAAGAAACTCGAGTTAACAACTGCAATACCTTATTCATATGCAACAAAAAACTTCTATTAGTAAAATATCCAAATTTTATCAAAATGTATTGATAGAGCATGAACAAAAATTTATTAAAAGAGAGAATTAACTAGAGATAATTATCTGGTGCAAAACTTAATTACATTTGAAGATATATTAGTCGATGAATTGTGATGATAGCCAGGACAGATGAGACTTGATAAATAATATTAATATATATAGATATAAGAGTAAGAAAGAGCATGCATGGAAGTGTCACCTTTCAAGCATGATGAGGCACTGAAAAACCTCCATACGAATGTAAGGAAAATGTAATACATTTTAAGTAAAGTTTTACCCAACTTCCCAAGAGAAAATGATAGCATGAGAATGTAATATATTTTAACTAAATCCACTAACAAAATATAAAATGATCGCAGAACTTTTATCAATGCTTTTGGACAAAGGTTGCAAGTCCAAATCTATATGGGTAACATGGATTTGCACCATGAGACTTCAAGGCAAATTTATATGGACAGTTGAGGCCAATTCCAGGGTTGGCGCAAATTACTTCGACTTCGACATATACTACAGCCGCATATCCATTATAAAATCGGCAATGGGGAATTAATATATATATGGCAGGATCCTTAGTATCCTATGGGGATCTTAGTGACTATATTTCCACACGGTCCCTATCACACCCACACACGGGTGGATATGCTCCTTAAAGAGGTTATTCACAATGGAGTATGGCATTGGCTATTGCCTCGCACACCCACACACACACGGGCGGACATCACTATGCTGGACATCATCCAAAATTTGCCTCCAATACAAGGCACACAAGACTCGATCACTCTGAGGGGAGGCCCCTACACCAATAGAAGGATGTATGACATTTTTCGTCCTTCAGGCCCAAAGGTAGATTGGTATTCACTCCTTATGGGCCCATTCAAAATTCCCAGGAATTCGTTTATCTTATGGCTAGCACTACATGAACGACTCTCCACCATGGATAGTCCGTGGTTACAACATCTTAATAGAGATTGTGTTCTTTGCTCGATGGGTGCAATGGAGCACCCACACTTGCTATTTTCGTGTCCTTATTCAAAGCAGTGTATTCAAATCTTATGCAGGGAGGTCCGATTTTCATGGACAAACAGAGGATGGATGAGTGATGTGATGATTGCTGCGTGAAAGTAGAGGGGAAAGCACGTGGTTAAAGCCGCCTATCGTAACCTTTTAGCATCTCTAGTATATCACATTTGGCAGGAGCGCAATAGGAGGAAATTTTAGCAATTGGATCAAGACCCGTCGGCAATGGCTAAGATTATTCTAGACGAAATTAGATTATGTATACTTAGTGCAAAGTTGCCGAATAAAATTAGTACGATAGCCTTGTATAGATTATGGCAAATTCCATGGCATACAACATCAGCCATATAAGTGTATATTACGATTTTTCTTAATACAATTTACTTTTACCGAAAAAAAAAAAAAGGTTGCAAGTCCATCAAGTGAGGAGTTAATCCCAGTGAAATATGATATGAGACAACTTGGTGATTTTTTTGTATCACTCTATCAATTACTATAGCAACAATACAACAAAATACAATAGAAAGTACCTCTATCTATCCCTTGCACTTTTTCCAAATGGATTCAGAGCAAAAAGATTCAATATCTCCTCTTTCAATAACTATCATTATTTTTTTGCTTCAAGAACTTTTACGAGGTGGAACCCTCAAACAAAAAAGCTATACCAACATTAACATAAGTGAAACCCTGGTTGCATTACCACATTGGAAATTAAAGAGGAACTCTAAATGGATGAAAACTATATAGTATACTATATAGTACACTAGTTGAATCTTAATATCCTTCAAACTGAACAAGTGAAAATTGTACACATGAAACTACTCATTCTAACATAATTACCTCGCTATCAGAAAAACTAGAGGTAGAGAATGTGATCTAGTAAATCACAGTACAAGCCTCCATTACATATAAACCATTGCATCCCAGAAATGCTACAAAATAAACAATAATTATGCAACTTAATGTTTTCTACACATCCACTTGATATTCCACCACCTCCATAAATTCCTCCTCCACTTTTACGCTCAACAATGTTCATGGTCAAATTAACTTTGCATGCATTGATGGAATTACAATAAACCAATAGATCCGAGTGGACACTGCCGTTAACATTTAACCACATTTACCACCAACGTTGAAGTAGCATCAAAAACCATTTACCAAGAGCAGGCTGAGGAATAATACGAACGTCATCCATAATAGCATAGCTAGGATATAACCCACATTACTATTCCACTGAATCATACAAAGAACATGAAACACTAAACTAATCTACAAATGCCAATTTCTGTTATTTCTTTTATTGCATTTTGTAAGTCTTGCTTATGAAACAAGTTGTATAATGGCTTAATTATTTATCACTACCCCAACAATTCAAAACTTCTTTCAAGAAGAAAGTGGTAAGAAGAGCTGAGAGCAGTGCATGAGAAGTTGGTCTGGTATTTTAGAAAAACTAAACTACAAGGAGAGAGATAAACAGAAAAATTTCTATGGAGAAAGTTAGCCAATGCATAAAATAGAATGAAATATTTCATAAGACATCAAAGATCAAGTGTACCAAATACTTGCCCTTACTTTGTGGAAAGTTGCAAGACTATTGTTGCTAGCTTTATTCCCCCACAGTTGGCTCACCACTTAACATAACCAGAAATAACAAGGACCATGAGATCTATTATCGATATAGAAACAAACAAATTCACATGATTCAAAAAAGATCCGGAACGAGGCACGTACGTCTTATCAAGAATACGTATGGATATATCATGACCTCTGCTACTCAAACTTGTAATTTTGATAATCTCCACAAATGCAATCAGATCAAGAAACTCAAATGAGGGAGATACTCCACTACAACGGGACATAAATTCTAGCGATGGAGAAAGACATTTCCAACCACCAATTACGTTATCAAAACTCGGTGGGGATCGCTTTTCTTTTATCTTTTATTTTTTTGCGAGTACTGTGCTCCTTTTCTTTTTTTCGTTTTGTTCTTTTTTTCTTGGATTTTTGTTTTTCTTCTTCTTTTTGTTCTTTTATTTTTATTGGATTTTTTTATTTGCATTTGAGTTCTCTTAAGCTTGTCTTCCGGTGCATATTTAGAATTCCTTTCTTGTAATCTGAAAAAAAATAGAAGAGAAGTCAGACATGTAAGAAATCCTACCACTTATAGAATGGTTGTTGCGGCACAACAATATGCAGCAGACATAATTAGCAAACAGCAGAATTTCTGCTGTGGAAACGGGATTTGGTTGCATACATTGATGCACCATAATTAGAATTCTCCTGACTCTGTTACTGCAAAATTGAATTTCTGCAGCAGCACAAATCAATTGTGTGGTAGAATCCAATTAAACATCACTCATGCACATGAAAAAAATAAAAGATTTCAAAGGTTGCAGCAGAATTTGATCTTGAATTCTGCAATTCTTTTAATTCTCGAGCAACAGAATGCGGAAACCAACACAATTTAACAGAAAAATTAATTTACACATCACACAAGCACAAGAGAAAGTTAAAGAGTTTCAAGGTACTTACTTGACTAACACTTTTCCATTAGCCCCTCTTCCTTAGGATTCTTAACCTTCAGTTCTCAATCTCTACCTATGCCACAAGAGGCATTCATTCTTTCCCGATTTGTGAATAACCTTCGTGTATCCACATGAAAAAAAAGTTCATAAGTTTGTGTACAACCAAAAAAAAAAGCAACTCTACACAAATAGAAGGAACACAATTTAAACTACTTTGTGATAATCAACTGCTTGTTTAGCATACATAGGCAAAAAACAATCCATATAAATAGGAAAACTTAAATCATGTGAGCAAAGTGGAAGCTGAGTTCAATCAACACACTTTGCTTGATCAACCTCATTTTGCAGCATAATTAGCAAATTCTGATATATATGTATGGATATATCATTGGCTTCTGCCTCTCAAACTTGTAATTTAATAATGTTAACAAATGCAATCAGATCAAAAAACTCAAATGAGGGAGATACTCCACTGCGACGGGGCATAGATTCCAACAATGGAGAAAGCTCGACATTTCCCACCACCACTTACGTTATCAAAACTCAGTGGGGATTGCTCTTCTTTATGTTTTTGTTTTTTTCTGAATACTACTCGCTTTCTCTTTTTTTCTCTTTTTGGTCTTTTTTTTGTTGGATTTTTTTTATTTTCGTTGGAATTCTCTTAAGCTTATCTCCCAACACTGTTCTTGTAATCTGAAAAAACTAGAAGAGAACTCAGCTATGTAAAAAATCCTACCATTTATACAATGGTTGGTGTGGCACAATAGTATAACACAAACATAGTTAGAAAACAACTCAAATGAGGGAGATACTCCACTCCGACGGGGCATAGATTGCGGCAATGGAGAAAGCTCCACATTTCCCACCTCCACTTACGTTATCCAAACTTGGTGGGGATTGCTTTTTTTTTTTTTCAATACTGCACTCAATCTTTTTTTTTCTCTTTGAATTTTTCTTTTCGGTCTTTTTTTTATTGGATTTTTTTTTATTTGCGTTCGAACTCTCTTAAGCTCGTCTCCCAACGTATCATTAGAAATCCATTCTTGTAATCTGAAAAAAATAGAAGAGAAGTCAGCCATGTAAGAAACCCTACCATTTACACAAGGTTACTGTGGCACAAAAGCATGCAACAAACATAGTTAGCAAACAACAGAATTTCTTCTGTGGAAACGGAATTCCGTTGCATACATTGATGCACCATAATTAGAATTCCCCTCACTCTGCTACTACCGAATTGAACTTCTGTAGCAACACAAGCCAATTCTATAGCAGAATCGCACAATAGAAATAAAAGATTTTTCAAAGTTGCAGTTGAATTTGACTTGAATTCTGCAATTCTTCTAATTCTCAGTCAACAGAAATCGGACACAACGTAATTTAATAGCAAAATTCATTTAAACATCACAAAAGCACAAGAGAAAGTTAAGAGTTTCAAGGTTCTTACTTGAGCAACACTTTT
Organism: Sesamum indicum; assembly: GCF_000512975.1. Taxonomy (NCBI): domain Eukaryota; kingdom Viridiplantae; phylum Streptophyta; class Magnoliopsida; order Lamiales; family Pedaliaceae; genus Sesamum; species Sesamum indicum. Next base: position 26,913 of record NW_011628090.1, on the reverse strand, counting down.
CCATTTGCCTCTCTTGCTTAGGATTCTTAACCTTATGTTCTCAATCTCTCCTTGCGCCACAAGCGGCATTCATTCTTTCCCGATTTGTGAATAACTTTAGTGTACCCACATGAAAAGAAAGTTCATGACTTTGTGTACAAACAAGAAACAAAAGCAACTCTACACAAATAGAAGGGACATAATTTAAAAAACTTTGTGATCATCAACTACTAGCAGTTTAGCTTACATAGGCAAAAAAACAATCCATATAAATAGGAAAAATTATGTCACGTGAGCAAAGTGGAAGCTACGTTCAATCAGCACACTTTGCACGATCAGCCTCATTTTGCAGCATAATTAGCAAATTCTGCTGTTGAATCAAATTATACTGCAACAAAAGTTTGCAGAAACTGCTGCATCAAAATAAGCCGAATCCAGCTGCAAATTCTTCCGCAGAATTCTTGAAATACACAATGAAGAAAGACTTGAAGACACAATTTCGACTACGAATGAGTCCGAGGAGCTGTTTAACCGAACGAGTGTCTCGTGCTTGGTAAAGCTCTAACCAACTCGTCTACTAATTGGAGTGCTTGAACCTTTTTTATTCTAGAGGAAGCATTTACTTATCATCAAAGGAAAGGAAAAGTTGAGAAAAGTACGAAGCAAATCTGCTATTATAGATTGATTCATTATTCTTGCTTCAAAAGCTGCTGAAAATTTTGAATTTCAATATTTTTTGTTCTTATTGTCATACTTCATATCATTTATCACATGAAAGTTAGCTTATATTTTACCAATATGTGAAAGATATTTGGACCGAGAGATATTTGAGGAATTGCAACCTATTCAAACTAAGTACCAAACTATTCCAGCTCACAACTAGCAAACTGTAAACATGAGACAGCAAACAAATCTACCAACTCCAATTTTTGTTGTTCCTTTTATTGCATTTGTAATCGTTGCTTATGAAACAAGTTGTATGATAGCCTAATTATTTATCACTAGCCCAACAACTCAGAACTTCTTTCAAGAAGAAGGTGGTAAGAAGAGTCGGAGCAGTGCATCATAAATTGGTCAGGTATTTTAGAAAGACTACGCTGCAAGGAGAGACAACAACACAAAAAGTTCTATGGAGCGATTTAACCAATGCATACAACAGAATCAAATATTCCATAAGACATTAAGATCAAATCTACCAAATACCTACCCTTTCTTGGTGGTAAGTTGCAAGATTATTATTGCTGGCTTTATTTCCCCACAGTTGGCTCACCACTAAAGATGACCAAAAATAAAAGGAGCCATGAGATATATTATCTACATGGAAACAAAGTAGTGCACATGATTCAAAAAAGATTTGGAATGAGTCACGTACGTCTATCAAGGATATGTATGGAGAAAGCTCAACATTTCCCACCACCACTTTAGTTATCTACACTCGGTGAGGATTGCATTTCTTTTTATTTTTTTTGTCAATACTGCTCTCTTTCTTTTTTTCTTCTCTTTTTGTTCATTTTTTCTTTGGTTTTTTTCTTTTTCTTTTTGGTCATTTTTTTTTTGTTGTATTTTTTTTATTTGCATTTTGAACTCTCTTAAGCTCGTCTCCAAATGCATCTTTAGAAATCCTTTCTTGTAATCCGAAAAAAATAGAAGAGAAGTCAGCCGTGTAAGAAAACCCTACCATTTACACGATGGTTGTTGTGGCACAACAACATGCAGCAGACATAATTAGCAAACAAAAGAATTTTTGCTGCGGAAACGAATTTCCACAGCATATATTGATGCACCATAATTAGAACTCCCCTCACTCTACTACTATAGAATTGAACTTCTGCAGCAACACAAATCAATTGTGTAACAGAATCCAATTACACAGCAAAACATAAATAAAAGATTTTTCAAAGGTTGCAGCTGAATTTGATTTTGAATTATGCAATTCTTCTAATTCTTGGGCAACAGAAATCAGACGCAACGAATTTTAACAGCTAAATTCATTTACACATCACACAAGCACAAGAGAAAGTTAAGAGTTTCAAGGCTCTTACTTGAGTAAGACTTCTCCACTTGCCCCTCTTCCTCAGGATTCTTAATCTTCAGTTCTCAATCTCTCCTTGTGCCATAAGCGGCATGTATTCTTTCCCTGTTTGTGAATAACTTTAGTGTACCCACATGAAAAGAAGGTTCATGAGTTTGTGTACAAAACAAGAAACAAAAGCAACTCTAAACAAATAGAAGGGACATAATTTAAACAACTTTGTGATCATCAACTGCTAGCAATTTAGCTTACATAGGCAAAAAGCAATCCATATAAATAGGAAAATTATGTCATGTGAGCAAAGTGGAAGTTGTGTTCAATCAGCACTCTTTACACGATCAACCTCATTTTGCAGCATAATTAGCAAATTCTGCTGCTGAATCAAATTATACTGCAGCAAAAGTTTGCAGAAATTGCTGCATCAAAATAAGCTGAATCCAGCTGCAAATTCTTCCGCATAATTCTTGAAATACACAACAAAAAAAGACTTGAAGACACAATTTCAACGACGAATGAGTCCGGGGAGTTATTTAACCGAACGCGTGTCTCGTGCTTGGTAAAGCTCTAACCAATTCGTCTACTAATTGGAGGGCTTGAACATTTTTTATTCTAGAGGAAGCATTTCTTTATCATCAATGGAAGGGAAAAGTTGAGAAAAGAACGAAGCAAATTTTCTATTATAGATTGATTCGTTATTCTTGCTTCAAAAGCTGCTGAAAATTTTGAATTTCAGCATTTTATGTTCTTATTGTCATACTTTATATCATTTATCACATGAAGATTCGCTTATATTTTACCAATATGTGAAAGACATTTGGACCGAGAGATAGTTGAGGAATTGCAACCTATTCAAACTAAGTACCAAACTATTCCTGCTCACAACTAGCAAACTATAAACATAAGACAACAAACAAATCTACCAACGCCAATTTTTGTTGTTCCTTTTATTGCATTGGTAATCATTGCTTATGAAGCAAGTTGTATGACGGCCTAATTATTTATCACTAGCCCAACAACTCAGAACTTCTTTCACGAAGAAGGTGGTAAGAAGAGCTGGAGCAGTGCATCATAAGTAGATCTGGTATTTTAGAAAGACTAAGCTACAAGGAGAGACAACAACACAAAAAGTTCTATGGAGCAAGTTAGCCAATGCATACAACAGAATCAAATATTCCATAAGACATCAAGATCAAATCTACCAAATACCTGCCCTTTCTTGGTGGTAAGTTGCAAGACTATTATTGCTGGCTTTATTTCTCCACAGTTGGCTCACCACTAAAGATGACCAAAAATAAAAGAAGCCATGAGATCTATTATCGATACGGAAACAGATAAGTCCACATGATTCAAAAAAGATTATGGAACGAGTCACATACGTCTTATCAAGGATATGTATGGATATATCATTGACCTCTGCCTCTCGAACTTGTAATTTAATAATCTCCACAAATGCAATCGGATGAAGAAACTCAAATAAGGGAGATACTCCACTACGATGGGGCATAGATTCCAGCAATTGAGAAAGCTCAACATTTCCCGCCAACACTTACGTTATCTAAACTCGGTGGGGATTGCATTTCTTTTTGTTTTTTTTAAATACTGCTCTCTTTCTTTTTTTGTCTTTTTGTTCTTTTTTTCTTCAATTTTTTCTTTTTCTACTTGGTCTTTTTTTTCGTTGTATTTTTTTTATTTGCGTTTTGAACTCTCTTAAGTTCGTCTCCAAATGCATCTTTAGAAATCCGTTCTTGTAATCTGGAAAAAATAGAAGAGAAGTCAGCCATGTAAGGAAACCCTGCCATTTACACGATGGTTGTTGTGGCACAACAGCATGCAGCAGACATAGTTAGCAAACAACAGAATTTCTACTGCGGAAACGGATTTCCCCTACATACATTGATGCACCATAATTAGAATTCCCCTCACTCTACTACTGTAGAATTGAACTTCTGCAGCAACACAAATCAATTGTGTAGTAGAATCCAATTACACATCACTCATGCAAAACAGAAATAAAAGATTTTTCAAAGGTTGCAGCTGAAATTTATTTTGAATTCTGCAGTTCTTCTAATTCTCGGGCAACAGAAATCGGACACAACACATTTTAACAGGAAAATTCATTTACACATCACACAAGCACAAGAGAAAGTTAAGAGTTTCGAGGTTCTTACTTGATTAAAACTTTTCCACTTGCCCCTCTTCCTTCGGATTCTTAATCTTCAGTTCTCAATCTCTCCTTATGCCACAAATTTATTCTTTGTGAATAACTTTAGTGTATCCACATGAAAAGAAGGTTCATGAGTTTGTGTACAAAACAAGAAACAAAAGCAACTCTACACAAATAGAAGGGACATAATTGAAGCAACTTTGTGATCATCAACTGCAAGCAGTTTAGCTTACAATGGCAAAAAACAATCCATACAAATAGAAAAATTATGTCACGTGAGCAAAGTGGAAGTTGCGTTCAATCAGCACACTTTGCACGATCAACCTCATGAGTTTGTGTACAAACAAGAAACAATAGCAACTCTACACAAATAGAAGGGACATAATTTAAACAACTTTGTGATCAATAACTGCAAGCAATTTAACTTACATAGGTTAAAAACAATCCATATAAAAAGGAAAATTATGTCATGTGAGCAAAGTGGAAGCTGTGTTTAATCAGCACACTTTGCACGATCAACCTCATTTTCCAGCATAATTAGCAAATTCTGCTGCTGAATCAAATTATACTGCAGCAAAAGTTTGCAGATATTGCTGCATCAAAATAAGCTGAATCCAGCTGCAAATTCTTCCGCATAATTCTTGAAATACACAACGAATAGAGACTTGAAGACACAATTTCGACGACGAATGAGTCCGGGGAGTTATTTAACCGAACGCGTGTCTCGTGCTTGGTAAAGCTCTAACCAATTCGTCTACTAATTGGAGGGCTTGAACATTTTTTATTCTAAAGGAAGCATTTCTTTATCATCAATGGAAGGGAAAAGTTGAGAAAAGAACGAAGCAAATTTTCTATTATAGATTGATTCGTTATTCTTGCTTCAAAAGCTGCTGAAAATTTTGAATTTCAGCATTTTATGTTCTTATTGTCATACTTTATATCATTTATCACAAGAAGATTCGCTTATATTTTACCAATATGTGAAAGACATTTGGACCAAGAGATATTTGAGGAATTGCAACCTATTCAAACTAAGTACCAAACTATTCCAGCTCACAACTAGTAAACTGTAAACTTAAGACAACAAACAAATCTACAAACGCCAATTTTTGTTGTTCCTTTTATTGCATTGGTAATCGTTGCTTATGAAGCAAGTTGTATGATGGCCTAATTATTTATCACTAGCCCAACAACTCAGAACTTCTTTCAAGAAAAAGGTGGTAAGAAGAGCTGGAGCAGTGCATCATAAGTTGGTCTGGTATTTTAGAAAGACTAAGCTACAAGGAGAGACAACAACACAAAAGTTCTATGGAGCAAGTTAGCCAATGCATACAACAGAATCAAATATTTCATAAGACATCAAGATATCTATCAAATACCTGCCCTTTCTTGGTGGTAAGTTTCAAGACTATTGTTGCTGGCTTTATTTCCCCACAGTTGGCTCACAACTAAAGATGACCAAAAATAAAAGGAGCCATGAGATCTATTGTCGATACGGAAACAAATAACTCCACATGATTCAAAAAAGATTTTGGAACGAGTCACATACGTCTTATCAAGGATATGTATGGATATATCATTGACCTCTATCTCTCAAACTTGTAATTTAATAATCTCCACAAATGCAATCGGATGAAGAAACTCAAATGAGGGAGATACTCCACTGCGATGGGGCATAGATTCCAGCAATGGAGAAAGCTCAACATTTCCCGCTAACACTTACGTTATCTAAACTCAGTGGGAATTGCATTTCTTTTTGTTTTTTTTCAATACTGCTCTCTTTCTTTTCTTTTTTTTTTTTTGTTCTTTTTTTCTTCAATTTTTTCTTTTTAGTTTTGGTCTTTTTTTTCGTTGTATTTTTTTTATTTGCGTTTTGAACTATCTTAAGCTCGTATCTCAATGCATCTTTAGAAATCCGTTCTTGTAATCTGAAAAAACTAGAAGAGAAGTCAGCCATGTAAGGAAACCCTGCCATTTACACGATGGTTGCTGTGGCACAACAACATGCACCAAATATAGTTAGCAAACAATAGAATTTCTGCTGCAGAAATGGAATCCCGCTGCATACATTGATGCACCATAATTAGAATTCCCCTCACTCTGCTACTACAGAATTGAACTTCTGCAGCAACACAATTCAATTGTGTTGCAGAATCTAATTACACATCACTCATGCAAAACAGAAATAAAAGATTTTTCAAAGGTTGCAGCTGAATTTGATCTTGAATTCTGCAATTCTTCAAATTCTCGAGCAACAAAAATCGGACGCAACGCATTTTAACAGCAAAATTCATTTACACATCACACAATCACAAGAGAAAGTTAAGAGTTTCAAGGTTCTTACTTGAGTAACACTTTTCTACTTGCCCCACTTCCTTAGGATTCTTAATCTTCAGTTCTCAATCTCTCCTTGCGCCACAACCAGCATTCATTCTTTTCCTGTTTGTGAATAACTTTAGTGTACCCTCATGAAAAGAAGGTTCATGAGTTTGTGTACAAAACAAGAAACAAACGCAACTCTACACAAATAGAAGGGACATAATTTAAGCAACTTTGTGATCATCAACTGCCAGTAGTTTAGCTTACATAGGCAAAAAACAATCCATACAAATAGTAAACTTATGTCATGTGAGCAAAGTGGAAGCTGCGTTCAATCAGTACACTTTGCACGATCAACCTCATGAGTTTGTGTACAAACAAGAAACAAAAGCAACTCTACACAAATAGAAGGGACATAATTTAAACAACTTTGTGATCATCAACTACAAGCAATTTACCTTACATAGGCAAAAAAACAATACATATAAATAGGATGGGAATTATACACCAAAGAACTTGTGTGTACACAACCCAACAAAATGGCAAAGTGGAGAGAAAGCATCAACATCTACTTCAAGTGGCTAGATCTCTAATGTTTCAAGCCAGCTTGCCTTCAAAATTTTGGAATGAGGCTCTGCTAACAACAACCTAATTAATAAATACGTTACCTACGCACCTTGAAATGGGAAACGCCATATGAATTATTATATAATAAAGCACCTAGTTATGATCATTTAAAGGTGTTTGGTTGCTTGTGTTTTGCAACTAATGTGCTTCCCTCCAAAGGGAAATTTGAACCTAGGGCTTTAAGGTGCATATTTCTAGGCTATGCTCATGGCAGAAAAGGGTATAAAGTAATGGAATTGCAAACTGAAAAGGTGTATATAACCAGAGATGTCACATTTCTTGAACTTACCTTCCATTTTGCACATTATGTTGATTCTGAAATGATGTGTCCTCTCCCTGCCCCCATTCAAGAAGAAGAATTCGAGGAAGAACAAGTAGAATCAACTAGGTAGGCTAATAGGGAAAACATTTTACAACATGAAGCCCCTATGCAATTTAGAAGGTCCAGCAGGCCTATAAACAGACCTGCCTGGATGGATGATTTCATATGCATTACTATTGGAAATGTGCACTTACCTGTTGATGTTGCTCTAACTTATAAACATAATTACTTTGTGGAAAGTTTATTATCTTTGCAAGAACCAAAAAATTTCTTGGAAGCACAAGAAAAAACAGAATGGAGGGAGGCAATGCAACAAGAAATCAGTGCACTTGAGAATAACAAAACCTGGGAGATTTTAACTTTACCACAAGGTAAGAACACTGTAGGTTGCAAATGGATATATAAAATAAAGTTTAGACCTGATGGTTCCTTAGAGAGGTGTAAGGCAAGGTTAGTGGCTAAGGGATATAGCTAGGTTGAAGGAAAAGATGACAGTTACTACTTTGCACCTAGCATTCACTGTAAGGCTGTTCTTAGTCGTGGTTACAGCTAAAGAGTGGCCATTGCATCATTTGGATGTAAATAATGCCTTCCTCCATGGGACATTGGATGAAGACATATACATAGATGCTCCAAAAGGTTATGACATGCCAGTTGGTAAGGTTTGTAAATTGAAAAGGTCTTTATATGGCCTGAAGCAAGCTTCAAGGAAATGGAACCATGAATTCACTAACAAAATCACTTAGTATGGCTTTGTACAATCAGGCCATGATCATTGTCTTTTTACTAAAAGAACAGGTTCACAATTCATTGCTCTTTTAGTGTATGTTGATGATATTCTTGTCACACCTTCCACATAAGAACGTGTAAAGAGGTATTTAGATGATCTTTTCACTATACAAGACCTAGGAGCTGCAACATATTTTTTAGGACTTGAGCTAGCTCGTTCATTCCAAGGTTTGATCATAACTCAAAATAAGTATACTACTGATATTCTCATATACACTGGACTTGTTAGGGGGGAGACTATTTCTACCCCTCTGCCTGCAGGTCTTAAGTTTTCTTCAGAAGCAGGTCGATAATTGCAGAATCCATCTAGGTATAGAAGGCTAATTGGAAGGCTCCTATATCTAGGTTTCACTAGGCCAAACATATGCCATGCTGCTCAACAACTTAGCCAACATGTTCAACATCCTTGCCAGCAACATTGCGATGCATCATTGCATCTTGTGAGATATCTGAAGGCCAGCCCTTCAACAAAGTTGTTTTTCCCTTCAGATAGCAATTTTGAACTTAAAGCCTATTGTGACGCAAATTGGGCAACATATTCTGCATATTCTTAGGGGCAAGTCCAATTTCGTGGAAGACTAAAAAGCAAACAACATTTGCTAGGTCATCTGCATAAGCTGAATATAGGAGCATGACAATCACAACATGTGAGATTACTTGGGTGATGTATCTTCTAAGTGATTTGGGAGTTTCAATGCACAAACTAATTCCTTTCTTTTGTGAATGAAGCGGCATTGCACATCACAGCTAATCCAGTATTCCATGAAAGGATCAAACACTTGGAAATTGATTGCCATATTGTGAGAAACAAGTATGAAGAAGGAATTAACCAGCTAACATACATAGTCTCTAAGCAGCAAATAACTGATATATTCACTAAGTCATTGGCTTGGTCGACTTTTCTTCATTTAAGGGTCCAAGTTAGGCTTAGTTACAGTTGTCCCTCGCCCAACTTGTGGTGAAGAAATAGAGAAGTCAGATTTAGAGTTATGCAGTTGAAGAAGAAGCAGAAGCTTGAACAGGGTTGATAGTTTGAAGAAGAAAGAGTTGTATGAAGTTGTTGTCCACTATACTCTTTACTTATAAAAATGTGTTTATAGTGATGCGCTTTTATGTATACGTTAGGTAGTTGGGTTCGTTAATTAGAGGTTAGGTAGATTAGTTATTTTTTTAATCTTTACTTAAGCTAGTTTAGGTACACAAATTACTGTACATCTTTTTCATCCTTTGCCATTCTTGAATACAGAATCGAGTATGCTTCCTTCAATAAAAAGAATTTCTTCTTTCTTTGATTATTAACAATTGTGCATTGTTGTATATATGTATAAAAAAATGGTCTTTTCTTGCGACAAACTAGAGTAAATATTTCTTGAAATCGTTTATTGATGAACAAGAATGAATATGATATTTGGCTATATACTTCGATTTGAATGGGCCTCTGGAACTCTATGGAGCTAAGTGAACAACGTGACTATTATTATTATTATGTGGCATTCAGGAATTCATTATGAACTTCCGTTGGGAGCCACCTCTAGAGTCCATATGAGTATCCAAAATATCTCAATTATCTTGATATCGTTCTGTTCGTCGTAATATTAAATATGCATGTGGTCTTTAAATTGTCTATCTTCTATATGTTTTTTCAACTAGGTTTATGAATTTTCTTTATGTGGTTCTTGCTAAGCGGTCAAGAGGCCTGGGGTTGGACAATTCACGAGGCACGTTGGGGTAGCATTGGGTGCCAATTGAGGCTTCGTCATTCAGTTCCCACTTAGGTGTCCTTTCACGGGTAGGCTGGAGGTTGCTTGTGTGTGATTGGAGCCGCCATGTACTTAGGCATGGCCAGTTCAATGCGATCGTGGGGTCACTCCCTATATGGAGGATAAGGTAGTAAACGGTCTTTTGAAACACACAAGGTGATATTTGTGATCATGTGATTTTGTCATTGCCTGATGTGGTCTTCACATGCACAACTATTACTCATGCTAGTCAATATGATATATTTTTATGTATTTTAATCGAATTTTCAATTATGATTATTTTCTTCTATGTGCACCCACTTATGACCTCACTAAACTTTTGTTTATGTAATTTAAGTTTCTTCCTCCAAATATAGATGGTAAATTGATGAGGTTGAGATTTGGTTGACCTAGGTAGTATATCAAGGCCAATAGGTAGTATATATTGTTACCAAAATTGTAATTAATCAACTGCGTAATACATAGACAATCTCCACAAAGTTAAAAACGATTAGTATTAATTAATTGCGCTTTTCAACATATTGATTCCTGCTTCGGGGAATTGGTGTTTCACCCTAATCAAAAGGTGTGAAAAGTTTATTTTTCTTGAAAATTTCCAAATTTGAGAGATAGAGGTCAATGATATATCCATACATATCCTTGATAAGGCGTATGTGACTCGTTCCAAAAACTTTTTTGAATCATGTGGACTAATTTGTCTTCGTATCGACAATAGATCTCATGGCTCCTTTTATTTTTGGTCATCTTTAGTGGTGAGCCAACTGTGGGGAAATAAAGCCAGCAACAATAGTCTGGCAACTTACCACCAAGAAAGGGCAAGTATTTGGTAGATTTGATCTTGATGTCTTATGGAATATTTGATTCTGTTGTATGCATTGGCTAACTTGCTCCATAGAACTTTTTGTGTTGTTGTCTCTCCTTGTAGCTTAGTCTTTCTAAAATACTAGACCAACTTATGATGCACTGGTCCAGCTCTTCTTACCACCTTCTTCTTGAAAGAAGTTCTGAGTTGTTGGGCTAGTGATAAATAATTAGGCCTTCATACAACTTGCTTCATAAGAAACAATTACCAATGCAATAAAAGGAACAACAAAAATTGGCGTTTGTAGATTTGTTTGCTGTCTTAAGTTTACCGTTTACTAGTTGTAAGCTGGAATAGTTTGGTACTTAGTTTGAATAGGTTGCAATTCCTCAAATATCTCTTGGTCCAAATGTCTTTCACATATTGGTAAAATATAAGCGAATCTTCATGTGATAAATGATATAAAGTATGACAATAAGAACATAAAATGCTGAAATTCAAAATTTTCAGCAGCTTTTGAAGCAAGAATAGCGAATCAATCTATAATAGAAAATTTGCTTCGTTATTTTCTGAACTTTTCCCTTCCATTGATGATAAGAAAATGCTTCCTCTAGAATAAACAAGGTTCAAGCCCTCCAATTAGTAGACGAATTGGTTAGAGCTTTACCAAGCACGAGACACGCGTTCGGTTAAATAGCTCCCCGGACTCATTCATCGTCGAAATTGTGTCTTCAAGTCTTTCTTCGTTGTGTATTTCAAGAATTATGAGGAAGAATTTGCAGCTGGATTCAGCTTATTTTGATGCAGCAATTTCTGCAAACTTTTGCTGTAGTATAATTCGATTCAGCAGCAGAATTTGCTAATTATACTTAACTAGTCAAAGTTAGGTCAATCCTTTCAACTAATTAACAATAACAAGAAAGAGTTCAACTCTTTTTTTTGAAACAAATAAGTTCGATACAGATAACAAAGAATAGAAGTTGGGAAATAGGTGCCTTTTCCCATCCCAAAAGGGAAATGCCGAGAGACACACTTTCATGTGAGTCTAACTACATTAATTAATTAACTAATAAGCAAATAAACAAATTTAACTGATTTAAAGCTTCTATAACTAATTTAATTAATTTAGAATTTAGAAGAAGATAACAAGACAATTGAATCAACTTATCCTTTACTAATTGTTTGGTAGTTAAAATGATACTAACATAATTAATTAACTATTTCTATTTAATTAATTGCAACTAATAAAAATAGGGATATCTAAATAATTAGTCAACTAAATAGGTGAGTTATTAAAGGTTAATTACCAATTAGTTAAAGTTTAACTAATTATAATATATTGTAAACTTCAATTTCTTTCAATTAGTAATCTCAATTTTTATTTAAACTACATGTTATCATTTTTGTTAGAGAAAATTATTTTTTTGTCCTTTAGTTTAGATTTAGTCCTATAAGTATGCCCGTTAACTAATTATCCCTGTAGGTTTGCAAAATGATGAAATTAAGCCCGATTTAGGATTTTCTTGTGAATTTTCTAGCAATTTTTAAAATTTATGCCAAAAATTGTACGCGTGGCAAATCTTGCTAGATTGTCTGGCCACCTATCCAACTGTACCCTCCACGTGTAATAAGTTTGGAGGCAAAAAAGGAGGTTTCTTCCTTCCAAAATATGTCCTACATGGCTTTATATGCATAGAGTGTGATATGGATAAATATATAGAACTCATTTTTCATGTGGCTTAGCTTTCAGCTTATAATGTACGAATTTTTTAAAAAATTATTCAATGTGTCGGACATGACCAGAATAGATGCTGGAGACGGAATTCAAGTGTTTGAAAATATAAAATTAAAAAAGGACACGATGTTAGACACGCTACACATTTTGGAGGCGGGTCTGTCACGTTTATTTATTAATTTTTTTATAATTTCATAAAGTTTTGAGTTGCCTTAATTTTTTTTGAATTTAATAAAAAGGAAAAAGAATTAATTCACTCATCTCAAACTAAAAGTTTTGGGATGAAATTACTAAAACTTCGAGAGATGATCATGATAATTAATTAAGGATAAATTGCAAACACCCCCCTATGTATTATAAAAACAGCGCGAAATCCCCATATATTATGTTTATAGGAAAAAATCCCCCATATTATTTTTAAAAAAAAAAAGCGCGAAATCCCCATATGTTATGTTTATAGGAAAAAATCTCTCGTATTATTTAAAAGGCAGCAAAATATCATCTCTTAGGTTTTAGCAGAGAGTGATGAACACGAGCTGGTGATGCTAATTGGCCTCATTTTTTTTACCTTTTTTACTGGTTCTTTTAGTTAGCAAATGTCCATTTTGCCCCCTTTGTTAGACATTTAAGTCTATAAATATCTTTCACTTTTACTTGGTGAAAAGCATCATTTTAATAAATTACATATTATTGATTAATTTAATTTATTTTTTAGTTTTAATATATTTTATTAAAATTATATTTATTTATAAAATCTATTAGCTAAATATTATAATACATAAAATATATATAAGTTTTAAAATATATAACATAAATAAATCAATTTATAATATATTTAGATATGAAAGAAAAGTGTAAAATGAACATTTACATCTTAAAGTAATCCTCAAAAGTTTACATCTTAATCCTCAAAAGGTATAAACTGAAGTCCACTTATACATAAGACGAGTGCGAGCCACTCTCCATTTGTTTTTAACAGAGATGGGGTTTTTTATTGTATTTTATAAAATACAGGAGTGTTTCATGCTATTTCACTAGGGAGGGTGTTATGCAATTTACCCTAAATACCCCCTCATTTTCTCATTTGAAGAATAAGTGAATCACTTGTATCAAATTCTAGTTTAAAATGTATTGAATCATGCCCATATAGTACAAATTTAGTTGCTCTCGTTTTTTGGCGCCATCAACTAAGCACCGTCAGTGGGAGAGGCAATTCAACATATTAATTAAAATTAATTTTGGAACATTCAAAATGGACTCTCAAAATTCTCTCTCTTCTCTCTCACACACTAACACACCTAGAAAATCACACACTAATGCCCTAACTCCCAAGCAAGCGGCCGGCGACAATGGAGGCGGTGAGGACGCAGCGACCGACGGTGGGAACGTTGTTGATGATGATGACCATTGTGAAGAGGACGGTCGACGACTTTTTCTTGGGCAAACACAGCCATCTGCAGCGGGCGACATTATGGAGGGCAGCGCATTAATGGTTGGCGGCGTGCAGGCGGCTGTTGAGCTTCGGGTAGCCGACAACACCCTTGGAGATGGTGAAAGCTTGCATCTTGGACGTTGAACCCGATGGTTTGGCGCGCGATTCACTGCTAGTGTCTGGCGGCAGAAACTCGACCGCCAACAATGGAGGACGGACATTTGAGGGTAGCCCAAGCGGCGTGGTGATGGAGACAACTGATTTCACAGGGAAAGGTGGCGCTTTGGACGGAGATAGCATGATTTCGAACAACCCACTACAACCAGGGTTTGGCAGGGCGCTTCAAGTACCTCTTCAACATGGCAGAATTCCTCCACCTAGCGCTCCGGGTGATTGATGAAGGGGATGCACATCCATGGCAGGCCTTGCAGATCCAGTGGGGTTGGCAAGCCATTGTACCCGGATGCAATTATGAGAGCATGCACGAGACTGGATTCGCTTGGGTATGCGTCATGCTCGATGTTAGTTTGAAGTTGCCGAAGCATATTATTATCATGACACCTAATGAGGATGGACGGAAAACGCCATGTAAAATTGATGTGGAATATGAATGGCTTCCCCCAAAATGCACTGGTTGTATGAGCTTGGGACATAACGCCAAAGATTGTGGGCTCAACAAGACAACCAAATTGGTAAAGCCACCGATTTCTGTTTACGTCCCTAAAGTGGGCCCTCCGAAATCGAATCATAAGCCTGCCCGAGTGAATGAGGATGTGCCAAAAATAGTTGTTCCTGAGGCAGTGGGTGAAGTTGCAGAGCAAGCAGTTGTTCATGAGCCTATCAATGAACGTGGGGGTCTAAGTCGTGAGGATAAGGGTAAGGCCATAGTCATCTATAATACATTTGATGCCTTACAGCTTCTTGATGATATGGATGAAGCTACTCGAGGTCCTAATTCAAGTAGCCCGAATTGTTGTGATCCATTTTAAACACTGCTGTAAGGAATGTGCGTGAGCTGAACAAGAGGGACCATCAACTCGCATTGAAAGACCTTTGTCATGGAATTCAGGTTACAGTTTTTGCCTTTTAGAAACATATATTCGCATGAATAATGTTTCTCACGTCCAAAGTTTTTTTATTGCCTCAGTGGAAGTGGTTTGTTGATCATGCTTCGGTTGGTAACCGCATATAGATTGCTTGGGATGATGATTTCCTTGATGTGCATGTGGTTGATTTGGGTGCCCAATATATGCACTGTCATGTTACTGTTCGAGCCGTTCAGGAGTCAATTTTTATTACTATTATTTATGGTGCAAACGAGGTGGCTGACCGCCACCAATTATGGAGCTCTTTAGTGTTGCTTGCTAATCAGCATACGGATACCCTATGGCTAATAGAGGAGGATTTAATGCTGTACGGGATCTTAGTAAGGTATGTGGTGCATCTAGGGATATAAGGATGGATATGGAGGAATTCAATGCATGTATTCAGGATACTGATTTGCTACCACTGCCCATTCTGGGGGAGTGGTACACGTGGCATAACTGTAGTACGAGTTCACATAGCCTTTGGAAGAGGTTGGATCGGATGCTTATTAATGATGCATGGCTTGCACGATTCTCGACATCATACAATTCTTACCTAACCTCGTGCACGTCTGATCATTCGCCGCTTGTGCTATCTGGAGATAGGCATCAACAACTTGGAGGTATGTTTCGTTTTGATAATTACCTTACTCTCTCACCGAATTTTATCCCTAGCGTGCAGACTGTGTGGTAACATGACGTAGTGGGAGTGCCGATATGCGGTGATGAGGAAACTCAAGGCACTAAAACCTGTCTTTCATCGGCAGAGGAGGGATAAAGGGGACCTATCGCTTAATGCTCAGTTGGCGAAGGGGTTTCTCGAGTCAGCCCAGATCATCATAAGCTCTGAAAGATAGAATGAGCTTTTCTTACTATTGGAGCATTGTTGTCGGCTTGTATATGCTAAAGTGGCTAAACTTGAACGGATCATGCTACAACAACGAGCCAAAATACAATGGATGAAGGGGGGAGATCAATGCTCCTGTGTGTTTTTTTGCAAGATTACTCAAAGGCATACTACAAGGACGATCATGCAAATTAATGATGAGCAAGGGACCACCCATACAGAGCCAGGAGCGGTTATTCAGGAGTTTCTCTCTTTCTATCAAAATCAATTGGGTGGAGAGCGCAAGAACCATGTGATCGATATTCAATATCTGAGGCCATGGGCGAGGCATGTATTGACGGAGGAGGACAGTCACAATCTCCTCTCACCTGTCACTGCAGCTGACGTGAAATAGGCAATGTTTGATATAGATGAAGACAAAGCGTTGGGACCTGATGGGTTCTCATCAGGTTTTTTTAAAGCTGCATGGCCGATCTTCGGTAGGGAAGTCACGAAGGTAGTACTTGAGTTCTTTACTACGGGGAGCTGCTAAAGCAAATCAATACGACACTTTTGGCGCTTATACCCAAGGTACACTCCCCTATGTTAGTCACTGATTTTTGTCCCATATCGTGCTGCAACGTACTCTATAAGATTATTGCTAAACTTATTGTCCAAAAGTTGAGTGTGGTATTGGACAAGTTGATTATTCCTTGTCAGGCTGCCTTTGTCCCTGGTCAGAGCATAGGGGACAATATCTTTCTAGCACAGGAACTATTTATTGGTTATAAATAGGTGCGCCTACCACCTAGATGTGCGTTGAAAGTCGATATTAGGAAGGCATAAGTGAAGTGGGATTTTCTCCTAGCTGTGCTACAATTGTTTGGATTCCCGGTTACTTTCATTAGGTGGATTAAGGAGTGTGTCACATCCCCCTCATACTCGGTTCGGCTAAATGGAAAACCACATGGATTCTTTGCAGGTGCAAGAGGACTACGACAGGTGATCCCCTATCACCTTATCACTTTGTTCTTGTCATAAAGGTTATGCACTTGTTGTTCCTATAGATGATCGAGCAGGACATGTTCTCTTTCCACTGGAAATGTGAGGCTGCTCGGGTGTTTCAACTTAGTTTGTAAATGATTTGCTATTGTTCTGCAAAGTTGACATGGACTCTATTGGGGTCTTCAAACAGGGGCTGGACCGATTTGCTACCCTCTCGGGACTCACACTAGATGTTCATAAGAGCCATCTTATTCTCTCCAAGTCAGCACAAGGGATGCGAGAGCAGATGCTTACGATGTTTGGCTTTCAGGAGGGGCATCTTCCATTGAGGTACTTGGGACTTCCCCTCCTTTCATCTAGATTATCCATTAATGACTGTCAGCCTTTATTGATGAAGATTGACCAACGCATTGCTGGTTGGGAGGGTATGGGGTTATTGTACGCGGGACGGATTCAGATTATTATATCAGTACTCATGGCTTTCAGTATCTATTGGTGTTTAGCTTTTCAATTGCCTAAAGGAGTTATTAAGGAGATTGAGACTGCGAGAGTTCCTATGGAAAGGCAGAGGGAACAGTGGCTATGCAAAAGTGGCATGGAAGTATTATTTTAGTCCGCTAAATATGCTTAATTTTAATTTTAGTCCGATAACTATGTCCATTTTTATTTAGGTCTAGTAACTTACGAAATTATTTACTTTTAGTCGTCTAGCTGATTTTCGGACAATTTTATCCCTATGAGTGCATATGGACTAAAAATATCTTTCAAAAGTTGCATAGGGGTAAAATTGTCCGAAAAAGAGGACTAAAACTAAGCAATTTCGTAAGTTGCTGGACCTAAACAAAAATAGACATAGTTATCGGACTAAAATTAAAATTAGACATACTTAGCGAACTAAAATAATACTTTTCTCTATTATATAATGTTCATACATTTTCTACCAATCTTTTAGTATTCCACTTATATTAAAGTCCAAACCCCTATTCCATTTCTTTCAAATAACTATATTTTCTAAGCTTCTCAAACATATATTTAATTTATCAACTAATTCATAAGAATTAATTTAATCAAACATCTTATATATTTATAACTATCATTTTAATAACATCCGCAAATTATATTACCATTGAAATCTCATTTTTCCCCTTTAATAACATAATATTTCTTAAATATAATTTTCGAAACATTTCTACGAATTTTCTACCAATTTATCATTGCTATAAAATTTAATTAAGCAACAATACATAGAATTACATATTTGGTTTAATCATACCGATTGAATTGTTTGAATAACTATAATAATAATTAAATCTAACAAATCTAATATTTTAATTACCCAACTATATCATTTTCATATCAAATGTGATATTTAATACGAAACTAATTTAATTAGCTAAAATCATAAAATACTCCGATTAAATAGTATATAGCTCAATATAAACAACATTCAATAAACGGACTAATTAAATAATATAATTATATAAATTAAAATCAAATTTTATACGTGAAATATGACGGAACTGTTATGTGCAAATGTGTGTGAGAATGTGAGTACTCCACTTTCCAAAGCATATTACATATATATATACATATTTATTTTTAAAGGGGGGTGAGGCGGTGCCAACTCTCCCCTCTTTTATATATTATATACATATATTATTATTTTATCATCATCATCATCATCATCGTTTTTATTATTATTATATTTAATTTTAAACTTTTCTAAAATATCTTTCACGTCCCTCCTAATTTTCTTAGTTAATATAATTTACCCCTAAATGTTATAACGAACTCCAATTTAATTCGTTCAAGTTTTATTTTATCCTAAATTCAGTATATAATTTGTTTAGTAATTAAATCTAAATTCATAATAATTACCAATTAATCTCCCAATTACGTGAAAAATTCTACGAATGTCACATTAAATATGTCAATCTGGAACCGATTTGCATTTAAAATCTTGTACAGCTGGTTGTTGCGTTGTTTTCTTTGGGATTTTGTAACAAAAGACGTTTGTGGGGAGTAAATATTATCTTTTGACTATGCCTATTATCTCATGAGACGTTTATATGTTATATTGGTAACTGAAAATATCTTACAAAGGAATTGTAAATCTATCTAATAAAGGAATTGTAATAAAGAAAATTTTGATAATTAGTGGTAATTAAGTATAACATTGTAGGGGGTGTCACAAATAAAGATAAACTATCATATTTATCCAAATTTAAATAAAATAAATTTCCTATACACTTATCCGAATTATTTATTAAATAGTTATATATTATTATCATATAGTAATAATATTTTATATGAAAATTTTGTAATTAGTTAATTTATGTTAAAATCAAATTATTAGTTGGATTGTGACTTAGATGTTATATTATAATAGTCTCTCAATTATATATAAAATTCTATGAAAGTCAAATCTTTTGCAACATTTTATTTTTGATAGCATTAATTTATCACTTTATGAAAATTTGTTTAGTTTTATTTGGTTTATTGCTTAGAAAATTCGTTTGAAATATTCAAGAAAAATGGTAAATAGTTATCAAAAACTATTAAAAATATTGGTTCCTAAAGAATTATTTACCACAATTGCTACTTCGGTTCATTCTAACCGTAAACATGGAATGATATGCAAGGTTATTTTGTTTATCATGACCGTTGTATGTTAAATATTTGGACATTCAGTTTGACCCGTTGGTTATATAATGGATTCTAATATAATTAAATTTTAAAAAATTATTTTTAAAAATAATTATTATAATGTTTGTTTATATAATAAATTATACAAATGCAGATTATAATTAAATTCCAAAGCTAACATCATTTGTAACATTACTGAAGGAATTAAACAAAATATTACTTAACGGACATGACGATAAGTAGATAAAAAATAATTATTGCGATTAAAAGTTAAAAATTGTAAGCAATTATCAAATACGACAATGTTCTAATGTTCTTGTTCAGCTATTTGGAGGCTTGCCCTCAATGTTGTTTTTGTACAACTTATTATACATTCATGAAATTTACCCTTAACCATAAAAAGGATAATAATATTAGATATCTGTCTATATCCTTACAAAAACACAATTCTTCATTATTTTAAATAAAAATCTATATCTTTATATAATTGAAAAGCATCCTATTGGTATTTTCTCATACCTTTCTTAAATATTTTTCTCAACTTCCACATACCTTTTTCTTCTTTTTTAATATTTTCTCATACCTTTCTTAAATATTTTTAATAATTTATTTATCTAATTAACATATTTTTTTAAAATAATAATTAGTTTTTTAAATTTAAAATTCATTGTGCACATACATTTGAGTGTGTCACATTATATTAGTACTAATTAATTTTGAAGATGTGGCGAGCCCACCAAGTTGACCCAGTATAATAGCAAATAAAACCCAACAATAGTGTGAGATTCAATATGGGCTCAGTCCTATCAACAAATTGGGCTCGACCAATTACAGCATTTATTTATTACTATAAATAATATTAAAAACTTTAGATATGAATATGCTATTTCATTTCTTTAACTAGTCAATTAATTGACTTTTCACTCATTTTATTTTTTGAAAAAAAATAACAAAAAATAATTGATTTTTCATTATTTTATTTTATATGAGTATACAATCAAATATTGTCATCACTAACACATTGATAATTAAATAAATATAATTTTATTAAATCATGTTGAATTATAATATATTCTATATAAATAATAAATTTAATGATATAAAAAATAAAATTAATAATATTAAAAAAGACAATTAATTAGTATAGAGTAGGGAGAAGGATTATTCCTTAAAAATACAAGGAAATATTGGTAGGAGTAGAGATGGGATAATAAAAAATAAAAAGGGAGAGGAAGAGAGAAACGGTGTGCTGTGCCTTGCTTCACATTCAGTCATTTCACAAATCCAACAAGCAACAAAAACCCTTGTTCCTTCCTCCCCCTGAAGATCTCAGTTCCATACCCACTCAAATTTCTACTGTCAACACACATATCATGATTCTCCAAACTAAAAAACGTACTGGATTTTACAGGTTTTAGCATGTTGAGGCTGCGGAAATAGTACCAGAATTGTTTATCAATCCATCCTGCTAAAACCCAGGTGATTATTTAGGGTTTTAGTTATTTATTTTGTTATTTTTGTTGATACTTTGGGGTTTTAATTAAGTTAGTATAAATATAGTTATCTGAGTTAGTGTTATTTTCAATCTTGAAAAACCCACGACATGTTTTCACCCCCTTTCCTCGGTCCTCTTCTCACCCAGAAAAACAGTGGAAAGAAAATCAAGAAAAGCCTTTATTCACCAATCTGCATGCCTAGTCTGGTGAAAGAGCCTCGGTGGAGTACGCCGAGGATGGCGGAGTCAAGAAGGCGAATATGGCTAAGCCTGATGATGCCCGTTTGCAGGGCAGCACCCGCAGGAGAAGAGAAGCAGCGGCGGAGGTTGGGTACAACACAGAAAAATGCGGGAAAGAAAAAAATCGCTGGTATAAATACTGAAAATCACTGTTCTCTTCCTTTCATTTCATTTCTTGAATTTTTTGTGAAGAGGGTTTCTTCATTTCATTTCTTGGTAAAAATACTCAAAATCACTGTCAGTCTTATGTCTTGCCATACTACGAGCTAATATATTGCATCAAAACAAGTCGTACAATGCTTTTATTTTCATGTGTTGATAATACCTTTGTAACGAGTCAAATTTTCAAATTCATGATACTAGATGTGATTAGTAGAAGAGAGGTTACGAAGTTCCTAGAGAAGTGGTACAATTAATTACGGTTAAAGAGTGAGTACCTGCTAATGTCAACTCTGTGATAGGTTGATACTTGGAAATTGACTTGACAATATTTTCTTTCTGCAGGGTATCTGCCATCTTTTAACAAATATAGGGACATATTGTAAGGAATCCATCTCAGTGTACCCTCCTTATGAGTTATCACATTTGGATGATTCAACAAATGATCCAAATCCCTCATTCGAATTTGAGAATATGGAGATGGACAATTTTGTTTATGAGAATGTTAGTGAAGATTTTGAAGAAAGTAAAATGGGAATTGGAAGAAGTCCTTCCCAGGCCATGCACCCAAAGATTTTCCAGAAGTAGTTGAAGGTATTGTCCCCGGACTAACAACTTTTATATGTGTGAAAGATGTAAGTTGTTAGCCATGCCTCTATTGAGGATAGCTTCAGTATGACCTGTTGGAAATGAATATTTGTGTTACCCAGGTTTAAAGCACTTCTAATCCTTGTGGAACTGATGAAATATTCATCAATAAGTTTGAATTATCTTACCTGTCCTTTTTCTCCTTTTGTTCAGTTCGAGGAAATATTTGGTTGATGCTTTTTTTTTCCCTTCCTTCTGTGGTATCTTTTTTCTTTAAATGTTTCTACATAATGTGAAAAGGATATATCACTTCTGTACTTGGGCTTGCATTAAAATCTAGTGTATCCGATTGCATTTCCCACACAGCTGGATAGTTATGCCTTGTGGTGGCTCGGATGTTCCAATAGTTGGGTCATACTTTTTCCTTTTGATTCTAACTGTTAAATCTCCTTTAGTTTTATTCTCGTCCTTACTAGATGAGAAGCTTTGCAGCTGGAACCGTGTTTACTCCTTATGGTCCTGTGGCTCAAACAGTGATTTCTTTTGAACTATAAGAGTCCAGGATATGAACTTTGATATTGTTTCTGATTGACATAGATACTGGTATCTCTCCGAGGCCTACGCTGGAACATAATGATATGAATGCAGAAGATTGTCCCGGTGCATTGTCTTCGAGTGATATGTCCAAAGATATTGGCGCCCTTGGTGGAACTTTCCTACATACAAGCTGGCAGGTACAAGGTTACCTCTCGGAGCAAGCAGTTGCTATTGAGAAGTGAATGATTGTGGTTTAAGATACATCTAAATTCTTTTTAATCAATCATATTTCAAACAATCAAACTTTGTAATTATTGACCTCAGTGAAAACAAAAAACATATTATTTATCATCTCACTTCATAACCATTGAATTGAAATCATTTACTCTTGCGGCAGACATGGAAGCTCCTTCCCCCTAAATGCTTTTGAATCTATACTGAAAAAGCTTCAGCAATTGGCACCCGAATTACATCGAGTGAGTTGCTTGTTTGGGACTTTGACATCCATATGCTTACTTCCAAAGCTTGCTTTGGGTGCCCTAAGTGAAAATGCATCATTCCTAAACATAGTAAAGCAATTTCATATCTTCCAAAGCTACTGCATCCAGATGGAGGGGAGACACATTCAACTCCTTCTATCCCTGCACTTTATCATGAATACTCGCATAAGGTGATTGCTAATGATATTGAAAGATCCAGAAATCGATATGTTCAAACAATAGGTTTAATACATCACAGTAGCTGATTACAGCTAGAAGTCCCATCATGTAGGTGCATAGGTAAACTTCTGTGTGTATATGCTTACACAAGGCACTAAGGAGATTTCACCATTTGAAAAGTGGTGATTGAACATAATGATTTATTTCAACTACACAATCCCCTCAAAATTCACAATCCTCAGTAAATTAACAGATAAAGCAGTGGATACTTTGGATAAGTAAGATAACAAGTAATTACTCTCCGTTCTCTTAATTGAATTGCAATTAAACTCGGCCCAATCTTTTACTAAAAGGATTGAGCCGAATACAAAGATTCTAAAAAGGCCTTGTTCTTTGGAAGATCTATCTCGTGTCTGGTATTGCATGGTTCCACTCTGCAAGAACTCCGAATCATTCTCTTGAAGCTCATCCTCTTCATCATAAATGATCTGCTTGCCCCGAAATGACCTGGACCAATAGTATGGCTAGCTTTTTCCGACAGCAGCTAACTCGCTTGTTCTCCCTTGTGCCTGGTCTTGGGCTTTTTTCGAGTGGGATCAAGCTTAGAGCCAGAACCAGTTGTTGGAGTTTTCATATCATCCCTTCCATCCATTGAAGATGGAGTTCTTAGTGCAATTCCCTCTGCCCTTTCAATGTCATGCTGGATGAAGTGAAAAGAAAAAAAGGGGAGAGTTCGTTGCTTTGAATGAAACTTCGTCAACAGCAACTTTCACTTGTTAGGAGTAGGGGCTGAAAAGAGCTCTTTGTATAGGTTGGGTTTTCTAGGCTTTGATGTTTACCTTATTATTATGAAGGAAACAGGCTAGGGTCGGGAAAGCAGCAGCCCCCCTTGCTTATAGCCCACTCGTGCTTTCCCACTAGGAAATCACTCGTTGCGGTAGCTGCCCGGAGTTTCTGCTTTACTAAACAAGGCAGCTCCGTACGGATTTTTGTTGTTTTTCTCAAGCCCATCCCGGAGGTGAACCAGAGGAGAAGGTGAAGACACAACCGCTACTGCATGGAAGGTACTTGGTTTGTACTTTGCTGGTTAGGTGAGATGGCTCTTAGTTAATTTATTTTGGTTATAACAAGTAGTTTTCATTAATAATATAAGAAGTGGCTTGCATAGTTGTTGGTAGTTGTTTATCACCTCCACAAAGTTACTCGTAGTAACTCATAATGCTTGAATCAAACTAGCTTTTCAAACAAAAATAGAATCACTTTCTGTGTTTGTGCGGTTGGAACACCCCGAACACTTGTTCATGGAAACTAGTCTTATATTAACAGCGTTGCAATTGAGCACATCGCAGCTGGAATTGCGTATAGTAGGCCAAAATGGAATGGAAAAGCTCCACTTATTTTTTTGTAATTCCCCACAGATATGTGTTGCTTCCTAGGCTTCGAGTTTGTGTAGTGCCTAGTGTAGAAGCATTATTATTTACTTTATCACACGTGGAAATTATATAAATCTAAAGAGTCTCGTGCTAGTATTTTTTGAAATTCTATTTGATAAGGATTTTATAATATAGGAAAGTTATGAGAATATGTGTTCTCCGTATGCTCATTATTCCAATAATTGAGTGAATTCATTCCTCGTAGCTGTACTGTTGTTTTGGAGCTTGTCTGAGAAGCTTCCCTTCTAGCAGATTGGCTACGTCACGAAAATATTGCTGCCATCTTTTCAGTGATCATACTCAAATATGTGAGTGGTGTTGGCATATTGATGGCAGCTAGGATATTTTTGGATCCTATTGTATTCGTTTGCATGCCTTTGACACATTTCTTTCAGTGCCATCCAAAGGAGAATTTTCATTAATAGGGGTTGATTGCATCTTATCACCTACCATACTAAAATATGTGAATTAATGTAAATTGATCCATTGTTTATTTTATAATCCTATTTAAATTGTTGTATTGATGATTCCTTAGGCATGTGAAGACAAAGCCTATACAATGGATTTTGTGGCTCAAATCGTGAATCGACAAGATAAACATGGATGGTATACAAAAGAGAAAAGAAGGCATATGAAACAATGAAACCAAAGAGAATATCAAAGGAGGAGATACTTCGTCTAATGGAAGAAAAGAAACAACTAAAAGAAGTAAGTCATTACTCAAAAACTGCATATGAATATGTTTATATGTGGATGTGCTTGTATGTTTTTCATTTATTCGACACATTATTTAATCTACTTGATTCTTCTAAAATAGCAAGAAAAGCTGATTACAGCTGCTTCGAAAGGTGAAGGTGCTGAGACGAAAAATACAAGAAGGAGGATGCAGAAGTGGGAAATGGGGAAATACACTCTAAAATCCATTGTAGCTTAAATTAAACAAAAAGTGGTTGAATTGGGATCAATTGGAGGTAGGACCTTTCGTTATTTGTGTTTCTTTCTTTCTTCTTCCTTTGGAATCCACTCACCGTCTTGAAGGCGCCTAAGCTATTTTTCGCTTTCGTAGCTTAGGATATCTGGTCACAAGGTTTGCAGAAAAAGGGGTTACATATTGCTCAACGTCAAACCCCATGGAAAGAACTATTGTATGGACTACGGTAGTTCCTGAAGAAACTTATGTGGTAATTGTCCTTCACCTCTTGGTGAACATTTTTATGAAGATTTTCTATGTTCTCATTCATTCAATTACCATGAATGCTATATTTTAATACCACGTTGCACACATATGGTGTATAAATATGTGAATTAACTAGAATTGTTGCTCTTATCTCTGTTTTCCGATTTCTCTTAAAAATAATAGTTTTTTGGCTCTTGTTTCTAGTTTTTACATTCTGAATCCTAGTTGTGTCTACTATTATCTTTTGATGTCGAATGACAAAGGATAAAGGGGAAGAAGTCATTTGGTTCCCTAAAAATTGGGCACGAGAATGAGGATGTTGGAGTGCATTTTCAGTGTCACTTGAAAATAGTTCTGTTTCCAAGGAAATACGTAAGTCACTAGGATTGGATAACAAATTAATGTAATTGTGCAGCTCTAGCTTAACTAAGAATTAATGTAGATTACGTGTTGAACCTCATGCATCCATCGTGCAACTCACATTCCATATTTCCAACTTTTTTGCGTAAATGAATTGCAGACTTCAATATGTTTAAATGGATTATTCTGCATAATTTAGCTGAAATTCATTCTACAGAATTAGTGCACAAAAAATGTGCAGCAGAATCAAGTGAAATGCTGCAGTTTGCCTGTTTCGTTTGCTCCATACAATTTCTACTACAGCAACTATTCTTTATAAGTGATAGGTTGTCTTACACTGACCTCTCTACTTTTCTCGTATTTTTTCAACAGATTTCTGGAGATGCCGTGGAGACAAGCACAAGAGAACTAGGAAGCAAATGAGGAAAAACAATATCGACAAAAGAAGAAAAAAGAAATGAAGAAAAAAAGAATATCCCCGAAAAAAAAGAAAAAGAAATAGAAAAAAGCAATATATAGAAAAGAAAGAAGAAGAAAAAGAAACACAAAAAAAAGGGAGTATCCGCAAAAAAAAAAAGAATAAGAAACAAAAAAAAGCAATATATTAAAAAAAAAAAAAGAAGCAAAACAAACAAAAAAAAAACAGTATCCAAAAGTGAAAAGAAAAAGGAAAAAAAAGCAACATCCACTCGCCAACTTGGAGCCGTTGCTCTTGATGCACATAGAATTGAGTGCTCGGAAA